>NW_027104846.1:116941-118711 GCF_000696795.3 Halyomorpha halys | reverse complement strand
CATACTGTGTTATATTCGTTATGAAAATAAATTATTAAAGACTAATAATAATTGTGGTGTAAAACTTTTGTTTTCCATTTCTTGTTGGAATAGGTTCTTTGCTGTCAATTTGCAATTATTGATTTCTGTCTTCAGGTAGTATTGCTTTTCCAGTTGTGTGTGCATTGGGTATTGTATTACTTATTCGCCTATTGTTACGCTCGGGACTGCATTGCACCGATGCATTTATTGCTGATTCAAGATGGCTTCCTCCGTAGGAAGGCGGTTCTGTTTGATGATCTCTTTTGCATACTAAAGCCCCAGTATGTGGTTGGACTGACAAGGCTCCAAGTTTTAGGAGGCGTTTCCCAGGTAATCCTTAAGGGGGGCCTTTTGTATTCAGGTGGCCCCCGAAGGACCTAAGATCCTCAAGAGGATTTCTTCCTCCCCCCCTCACCTAAAATAGGATATGATAGCGGAGAAGAGAATAATCCTTGCTAGATCATACTGGTCCAAGGTCCATTACCTGCCTCGCGTTCTTTATGGGCCGTAATATACGAGGCAGGAAGGCGGCCAATATCGGCTTAGTGCCGTGTTGAATATCTTCAGCTGTCGCGGTACATGCTAAGTGCATTAAGTATAACAAAAAAGATGGAGAATGATAAATCTTGTAGCAAAGTTTGCGATCCAAGTATTCAGTCCTCGGTGTTAAGCCTCTGCATTTCCAAGGCCTACTTTAATTTTATCTTATTCTCTATTTCAAAAGTTACAGTATTCACAGTAGTGAAAGATAGATATTTTGAAAAATTATATATAAAAATTTACAATTATATTTATATAACAATATATCTAGTAAATTTGATGTTATGAATTGATGTTGATAATGAGAAACTATCCATTGGTAACTAAAATGATCTTGTTGATAACTGGAAAATTAATAATAACCATTAAAATGTTATGTCATTATTAACCCCTTGTTTTATTATAACAATTGATAATTTACCATAAATTGATAATTGAATAACTGCGAGGCGAATCAAACTCAAATAACAATTCTACAATAGATGGTCTAGAGGCCATCTTCTTTTCAGGTGCCATGGAACGGGTCACTAGAGAGGATCTGGGAGTGTGAATTCGGGAGAGTGGTGTTGGTAAGGTGAAATGAAAATTGTGAATTGGTGAAATTGAAGGAACAGGAAATGAAAAGGAAAAAGTAATGAATTGAAATATTTGTATTTAGTGTACAGACTGAAATTGATTGTAAAAGGAAACTGTGTCCTTTCTATTTTATTATACCATGTAATTATATGAAATTTATATATGTCCGATTCCGGATTGATTAGTATGCTGTGTAATGTAGCAATCCAATGTATTTGGGCAACATAGATGAGTAAAGTATTTCACTCTCTATTCAACAGTCCAAGTGGATACTACCCACCACATTTCAAATCTTATTTTGGTTATAACTAGAATAATGTTACTTTTTTTTTATTGATTATTATTCATTGATTTGTTTTATTTTGTATATATTTATTTATTCTTTCTCTTAATTAATTTGTACTAAAGGAATGTTATTTTATATAATAATTTTATCTGAGAATATTCTATTTTTAATCTCTTTCTTATATTCTTTTATTTTGTTTAAGCAGGATTTTATTTTGTAATTAACTAGTATTTATAGTATCATTTTATGTACCTAATATTTCCAGAGGGCATACATTTTCATTTCATTCTTATTATTTCATTAGCCTTTTATTTTTTTTCTTCTTATTTTATCTCTGTTTTTTTTTT
>NW_027104846.1:115015-115745 GCF_000696795.3 Halyomorpha halys | reverse complement strand
TTTATTTATTTTTTGACATACAATTAATGGAATGAAATCATCAAATTTCTATTAAATGAAATATGGCTGACTTGATTATTTGTTGTTTTTAATTAAGGAGTTTGTTATGAGTTGAGAAAACTAAAAAAAAAAAAACGAGAAACTTTTTAACAATATCTGTGTTTTTCCAAGTATTTTTTTTATTTAATTAATGCCTCCTGGAATTAAATTGATGTTTGTTTTACCAACTCGATTAAACTGCTAAATGAGTTTTTCCTCTAACAGAGCCCTTTTTTTATACAGCGCTATATAATTGTGTGTATAATAAATGAAGACCGCTTCATGATTTAGCATCAAGCTTTTCGAATCTTGATCAACATTGTTCAACCCCGGGCGAGGTATAACTCGCAGTGGAGATTACCTCATAACGTATATTACCTGAGATTATATCTGGACTTTATTGTTGTTAACACAAGGTAATGGTGTGATTAGAGTTGTTTACTTTATTTAGTACAATTAGACGATAAAATGACTAAAATTATTACAAGATAAGTATAAGTCCAAGTTGTTGCCCATATTTTCCCCGGGTCATAATTTGAATCGTATTCAAAGAATATATGAGATATGATAAGAAGGTGGTCAGGGGAGGGGCCAGCAGAGATACACAAATAAACTTATTTGTTTGTGCCGACGTTTCGACCTGAACTCCAGGTCTAAGAAAAGAAATAAAAACCATTACACAGAGAAACAT
>NW_027104846.1:112559-114080 GCF_000696795.3 Halyomorpha halys | reverse complement strand
GCTTCCATTGAACATTTCCAATACTCTGTTAGCTCAGTTTAGGCGCCGATTAATTACTGTAGATGAAACTTGGATCCATCATTATATGCCCGAAACAATAATACAGTCCAAACAGTGGACTGCAAAGGGGGAACTGGATCCAGAAAAAGCAAAACGTTTTCTCTTTTGGGATAGTCAATGGGATAGACTAGTTGGGGGAGTCATTTTAATCGACTATCTTCAAAAAGGAAAAAAAAACATTTCAGGAGCATACTGCGTATCATTACGCTACAAGCTGAAGGCAGAACTTGCGGAAAAAGAAAATCCTGTTTCTGCTAGACAACGCGCCGCCTCACACCTCAGCGGTTGCTATGGCAAAAATCCACACATTACAGTTTGAACTACTTGACCATCCACCAGATCTAGCCCCAAGCTAGGTCAGAACCATTCCCCCCCCCCCTTCGATCTATTTTGAGGGGCTAATTAGTCTTTTTTTATCAGCAGATAATCAATCAATATTTCAATTTTGAGTTTTAGAATATTTTATCAAACTATATGGTTTATTAAAAAAACTTATTACACTGAAATATTTGTTTATTTGTCCTTCGACAAAACACCAATACAAATAGAGTTGTTAAAAAACAATTAAATATCAACGTGTATTAGTAATAATCTACAAGAGGGAAACAAGTCTACCTTGATACAGATACAAATAAACTATAAAACATTTTACGAAAAATCAAAATAATAATAACGAAACATATTCTACATCTATAGGAATAGAATACATGTACAATTATACAATATATTATCATATATATACAAATTTCTGGGGAATAAAAATAACTCCTTCCAGTTTTAAAGATATAGAGCTCCGAATGAAAACCAATTTATTTTTTCGTTTTGAAACTGTCACCATTTCGTTACCCCCCTAACTATGTTCGGCAGAGTCATAAATTATGACTAGTGACTACACATAGTTTTTATTAGAATAATCAAAAATGGAATCGATTTAATTTCTTCTCCCTAACTCTTGGACTTAGGCAACACTGCTTCTTCTTTTTTCCTTATACCGGGGACCCAAGAAAAAGAAAATAGCGTACTTATTTGATAGATGATTTCGTTCTAGGAACAGTCTATAATTAGTGAGGTAACATTGTTGAGGACAAGATGAATAGATGAAGGATTCTTCGGTAAACAATGAGCGCAATTATTCGTCATATCTGTATAAATAATGGAGAATCTAATAAAAAAGAACCTTTTTAAGATTCCATTCTTCGTATTAGAACTAAGGATTTGCCATATTTATAATATCAGAATGTTTGTTGAAAATAAATTAAAGAAAGCAACCACTTCTACGATATTTTGTTTTTTATCTTTATTAAAATTTACCACTGTATATTATATAGATTCAGTAAATTTGATCTTAGTTAAAATAGTAAATTTTTTTGTAAATTGATAGATTTATTTATTGATAGATATTACAATCTGCCACACAGTTGTGGGCAATAGGTAATATTGATCAATGATCTCATACATACT
>NW_027104846.1:109520-110984 GCF_000696795.3 Halyomorpha halys | reverse complement strand
CCAATCGAGTGTTGAAGAGAATGTTACACCCAAGAACAGTAAAGTTTTGGAGTATTCAATGGGTATAGATCCTCCCCAGTGACCCGCTAAACAAATTCACTATTAGACAGCGGTGTAAGATCAAACCAGAGAAATACTAGTCACAGCATTAGATCAGTTTACAGTAAAACAAACAAATAAATACATTTTACCAAAACAAAACTAATACATAGATTTAAAGGGAAATATATCAAAAAGTTGTTTTAGAGAAATACTTGATTGGATACATAAATCAAAAAAATAAAAATAATAATAATAAAATAATTTGAAGAATAATATCTGTAAAGATATGAGAAAGCTGTGATGAAATGATGAAAGCTTCCATTGAACATTTCCAATACTCTGTTAGCTCAGTTTAGGCGCCGATTAATTACTGTAGATGAAACTTGGATCCATCATTATATGCCCGAAAAAATAATACTGTCCAAACAGTGGACTGCAAAGGGGGAACTGGATCCAAAAAAAGCAAAACGTTTTCTCTTTTGGGATAGTCAATGGGATAGACTAGTTGGGGGAGTCATTTTAATCGACTATCTTCAAAAAGGAAAAAAAAAACATTACAGGAGCATACTGCGTATCATTACTCTACAAGCTGAAGGCAGAACTTGCGGGAAAAGAAAATCCTGTTTCTGCTAGACAACGCGCCGCCTCACACCTCAGCGGTTGCCATGGCAAAAATCCACACATTACGGTTTGAACTACTTGACCATCCACCTTTCCCACCAGATCTAGCCCCAAGCTACTTCTTTTTGTTCCCTCATCGAAACATTGCGCTCGGAGGACAGAGACTTTCGTCAAATGAAGAGGGAGAGAGCATCGCTAGAAGAAGTGTGTAGAGTTACAAGGAGACTGTTGAAAAATAAAAAAAAAAATCAGAAAAATTGTCTTGTATTTTTGTTAGGTTGGAAACTTTTTAGACCATCCTCTTATACATAACAATAGATTAAGTACATAGTAAAAGATAATTAATTCAACCTCGTTGGAGGCCTTTGGACGGAAAATGCCGATACCGCACGATCTTTCTCGATCGCATGACTGCATTGTTATATTTAGTTGCACTCTGGTATTCATGAAAGGAACAATATTTATATTTGTTACTCCAACCTCAAGAAACCTGAAATTTAAAAGATTCAGTGTGAATTTGTTTGGATAATCTTATATAAGAAGAATTAAATATTTATGATTTTATGAATGGAATATGGTCCGGGTGCGGTAAAAAAAACAAAACAAATAGTAAATAATTATACCATTTTATTGAGCCAACGTTTCGCCCCACGTTGCAGGGCTTCGTCAGGGCTAAAAAAGATACACACACTATAGTTACAAAAAGGAAAACTTATCTATATGTTACTATTACCCTTTTCATTTACTATTTACAACCTTTAATTTTTCTTATTATATCTTACTTTTCATTTTATACCCCTG
>NW_027104846.1:98108-108170 GCF_000696795.3 Halyomorpha halys | reverse complement strand
TCCCAGCGCATCCCTCTCGCCGCATCACTGGTAATGAGCCAGTGGAGGCTGAGCGCCAAAGCCGCAAACACTCAACTTGAGTGGAGAATCTGACCTTTGTTCCCTCATCGAAACATTGCGCTCGGAGGACAGAGACTTTCGTCAAATGAAGAGGCAATCACCTTCGTGAAGAATTATTTTGTAGAGAAAATCGCCGACTACTTTTTGGTCAGGTTACAGAGGTGAGAGCATCGCTAGAAGAAGTCTGTAGAGTTACAAGGAGACTGTGTTGAAACAAAAAAAAATCAGAAATATTGTCTTGTATTTTTGTTAGGTTAGAAACTTTTCAGCCCATCCTCTTATACATAACAATAAATTAAGTACATAGTAATAGATAATTAATTCAGTCCTTTGGACGGAAAATGACGAGACCGCACGATCTTTCTCGAACGCATGACTGCATTGTTATATTTAGTTGCACTCTGGTATTCATGAAAAGAACAAAATTTATGTTTGTTACTACAAACTCAAGAAACCTTAAAATATGAAATTTTAAAGCTACAGAAAGATATAATTTTTTTTTCACAATTTTACTCACCAAATTGTTTTTTGAAAAAATCAGAAAAACAGTGAGAAGGTTAGCAAGCAAAAGTTGGGTGGCAAAACATTCATCTCAAGTAATAATGTTGACAAACAGGTTAAATACTCTCTTAATTCCTAAATAATTAATAACAACATATTTACTGATTGTATTATTTTGTACAGTTGTAAATCACATTAAATAAATAAATAACAAAAAAAAAATTAATATATTTTATGAACTTCTGATTTATATTGATTTTCCACTCAACTGATATTTATAGGGATATATAATTTAAAACATTTTTTGTGGAATGCTGGATGCTGAATGTTGGATTGGAAGAGCTAGTTGCGTCGAATTGGTTTCAAATGGACCGTGGAATTAAGATAGAGTTTAAAATAGATCTCATCTCTTACATCTGTTTTGAGTTACTTCGCTAGAGTCAATCTTGAACTTAGTAATAGCTCCGTATATTTGACATAAAAGTTATTTAAATTTGTCGCCTCTACTTCTCTTTCTCAAAAAGTTTAATAGTACATAATGGAATTAATTATTAAAATTCTTACCACAGTATTCTGAATATGTTTTCTAAACTTCTTTTAATTTTTTTTTATCTAGTTAAACTCTAACTATATTTTGAAAAATTTCTCGATTGAAGTTTTCTTAAATAGGTTTATTTATTAATTCATGGTTATTGTTAGAAAAGTAAACTGTTTTTTTTCATCATTTTTATTTTCTGTGTATTGGATCATTTGATAATAATTATGAAATAACAAACCCAAGGTTTGCAAAGTTATATCTTATCCTAAATAGAAAATCCAAATTAAAACCAGAAACAACTGTTTTTTTTTTTAAAGCAATTCTCAGACCACTGCTGATGTACGGCTGTGAAGTCTGGGAGGGCGGCATCCTTTAGGAAAAGGCAAAAATTACAATATTTTCAAAACGAAGTCCTAAGAATCGCAGTGGATGCTCCTTGGTTCATGAGCAATACCCAATTGCATCAGGGATTACAAATGGAGTCAATAGAGGATTACATAAAAAAACGGTTCATGAAGTTCCACTCCCAGTTGTAGGTCACTGCTCCTTTAAGTCGGTAAATGCTTAAAGGAGCAGTGACCTACAACCTGGGAAACCCAACCTCAACCCGAAAACTGAAACCCAGGCTGCTGCAGGACATTCTGTTTATAAATTCTATATTTATTAATTCTATTATTCATAATACTTCTATTTTACTAATTATTATTATTATTTTTTCTTCTCTAGTCTTCTTTTTCAAATTAAATTTTTTTTTTACCATTAGAGAGCAATTGTTTGTTAAGTCTACAAATGTCGTTATATTATACAGATATTTTTTAACTACCTTTTGGTTATAATTTTTATGTATTTAGTCAGCTAATTTTTTGTATTTTCTATTTTCCTCCGTGTATCCTATAATTATTTATAGACTATTTTAATATAAGTTATAAGAAAGTATGGCCTCACTTTTTTTTTGGCCAATATATATTATTTATTGATATTTACAACTGTACATAAATACATCAAGTAAATTTGAGGAAATCATAATGGTATGGTACAAGCAGGTAGAGAAACTATCCAATGGTAGCACTCTAAAACATTTTTACAATATAAGGTCACGAGGCCATCTTCTTTTCAGACGCTTCGGAGGATTGTCCGGAATAAAATAGGAAGCAAGATTAGAAACTAATGGGTTTGAGTGGTAAGGGAGTTAGTAATGGAAGGATTGATATCTAGTTCGGGCTAGATCGGATACAAATTGAACATTAAGGTCTTTGTGGATGATTTTATTTGCGGCAAAGTAGGGAACATTGAGGATTTTGGATTGCAAGGATTGGATACAAGAGGAATTCGAAGGTTTAGTGGAGCCCCAAAGCTCAACGCCGTATGTTCAGATAGGCCATATAATTGTCATGTAAATCAGTCTTTAGTAATGAATTATTATTGTTTTTTGTTTTGTTTTTTTTATTAATTTTTTTAAATAATTTATTTATTGATATTTATAACTGTATACATATATACACATCAAGTAAATTTGCTGTAAGTGATATTATGACATGATAAAAACATGTGGAGAATCTACCCATTGATAGAACTCCAAAAACATTTCTAAAGGAGAAGATCTCGAGGCCATCTTCTTTTCAGACGCCTAGGAGGATTAGTAGGTAGTGAATGAATCCAGGTTAGAAAGGAGTTGGTTTGGGTGCTTGGGAAGTTTATTATGGAAGGATTGGTATCTGGTTCTGGCCAAATCGGTAACATAGGAAACATTGAGGTCCTGATGGATGATTTGATTTGTGATAAAGTAAGGAGCACTAAGGATTTTACGAAGGATTTTGGACTGTAAGGATTGGATTCGAGAGGAATTAGATGGTTTAGTGGAGCCCCATAGCTCAACTCCGTATGTTCAAATAGGTCTTATAATAGTGAGATCAGTCTTTTGTAATGGATTGGAAGTTTGGACCGTTTGTCTAGTAAATGTTGTAATAGTCGGATCGAAGAGCAGTTTCCTGTCTTTTCAGTTTTGTATGAGGATTCCATGTCAGTCGTTAGTCCAAATTTAGTACTAAGTAACGGATCTGTTCAACAGGAATAAGTGGGGTACTATTAAAAGATACTGCAGGGCAAGACGAAGGTTTATGACGAAGGGTAAAGTGATTTGGTGGGATTCATTGGAATTTATTTTAATCCTCCAGTTTTGGCACCATTCTTCGAGGGTGGTGAGCTGGGATTGGAGGGATTGGGATACAATGGAAGGATCATTATTCACTGACAATAGGCATGTGTCATTGGCATACATGGTGAGAATAGTGTGAGTATATGTGTGACAATAGGATGAGTTGGGATGTCAGCTGTAAAAACTGTATAAAGGATAGGACCAAGGATACTACCCTGAGGTACACCAGCAGACTGAGGAAACAGGGATGAATAAGTGCTGTTGTGATATACTTGATATAACCTGTCTGAGAGATAAGAACGGATAATGAGATAATATGTAAGGGGTAGGAATTTACCGGTCCTATTATTGTAAAATTAAAATTACCTTTGTAATTGTTCTATAGAGACCTAGTCCCAGAATAATAAACTGTTCATTTCATAATAATTTCATCATTCATTTATAATAAAATGTCTAAAAATAATATAATATATAGTTAGTTGGATATGATATGGTAGTATAATATCGTGTTTAATAGTAGTACTACGGGGACAGGAGGGGATCGAGTGATGGGGTTGCGGTCAACCAGCACTGGCACAACCCCAACAGCTGTAACTCCTATTGTCGTTAGCACGCCCTCTCTGCTCTGTGGCATTTTAAATAACTTTATATGATCTGGAAATTGGGCTCTGGGGGTCTCTTATTTTCTGAATTTGTGTAAAAATGAATATGTTCCTTTTTGTTCCGAATTGAAATTATATAGTCAAAGAATTTAATTTCTGGGCGCCCCTAGGCCGAAACGTTTTAGCTGCTCCAAAAGAAGGGTGGAGGTCGGTATGGTAATTTTCTCCCAGAAAATAATCTTTATGATGACTATAATTTTTTTACATAGTAACATTGCATATGAAAATAACTAAAGAATCAAAGTGAAAATAAAATAAATTTTATCCAATTTTTTTAAAATTATTTATTTAATGTAATTTACAACTGTACAAAATAATACAATAAGTAAATATGTTGTATGTTTCATATACACTTGAATCTTATATATAATATAATATAAGATATAAATCTTGGGAAGGAACCACTCATTGGTGGTACTTCAAACATTAATTTAAATTAGAAGGGCCCGTGGCCATCTTCTTTTCAGACGCCTCGGAGGATTATCAGGGATTGTTAAGGATGAAAGATTAAGAATTGATGGGTTAGGATGGTTAAGGAGTTTGGAATGAAAAGATGCATATCTGTTTTGGGTCAAATCTGCAACGAATGGGATGTTAAGGTTTTTGTGATTAATACAATTTAAGTCTCAAAACAATTTTTATTTCATTATAAATCCAACGTTTCGGCCTATTCTCCTCAATGGCAATCTTCAATAAAAATTTACAACCACATCAATTTTAAAACCTGTTAGCAGCATATCATATTTTATCACATCAATCTTTGTGATAAAATATGATAGTGTAAATTGATTGTATTTAAAGGTTTTAATTATTTTTTTTTAATATTCATTAAAATTTTGAACTGTATATTATATAATACATTAAGTAAATTTGATCTTAGTTAAAATGGAGTGTTACAGGCGTGTAGAGAAACTACCCATTGGTAGCACTGTAATGACATTTCAAATTAATAGGTCTGGTGGCCATCTTCTTTTCAGAGGATGCAAAGTTAGAAACTAGGGGGTTTGAGTGGTTAGGGAGTTTACAATGGAAGGAGTGATATCTAGTTCGGGCTAGATCGGTTACATAGGGAACATTAAGGTCTTTATGTATGATTTTATTTGTGACAGAGTAAGGAGCACTGAGGATTTTACGAAGGATTTTGGATACGAGAAGAATTCGAAGATTTAGTGGAGCCCCAAAGCTCAACTCAATATGTCCAGATTTGCCTTATTACTGTCATGTAGATCAGTCTTTTGTACGGAGTTAGTAGTTTAGACCGTTTGTTTTACTATTGTCAGTTGTAATCTACTAAATTTGTATATTCATTGTAAACGGTCCGTGTTCGAAACACTTAAATAAATAATTTTTTTTTGTAGCCTTGACGAAGTCAACGTGTAGCGAAACGTTGGGTCAGAATAAAATGTTATACAAAAATTTGAGTTTCTGGTAGATAATGTCCGAAACGGTGCCGAGTGCAAGGAGGTAAATGTAAATCAGCCATTAAGTAAGTCCGCTAAACAGAGGTCCCACTATATGATCCGAGTGTGAACTATCGACTATCGATTGGACGATTTGTTGGTGGTGGAAGGTAAAGCAATTCCGTCCTCTTGGACCATTGTGGACGGAGGTATTGTTCCTGGCCTGAGGGGGGGGGGGGCAGATGGGGAGGGAGGATACGACCACTGCGCTCTCTACTAAAACACGACCCGAAGCCCATTGAACGGACCAATTTCAACCGGGACCTGCAATTTCTCTTATTCCTACCGCATCTCGGCTCGTCGAAATTAAAAATCTGTTCCATTTGTTAGTTAATTGCTGGTGAAAATTTTCTCGGAAAAGTGGTAGTTCATACTCTCCTATTCTCTGTGAAAGGAAAGCCAGTGTTATAACTAATAGTACAAGAGCCCAAGAGGAGAAAAAAAGGCAGATATCTCAAAAACCATTCGACGAACAGATGAATGTTAACACTCAAATTAAAGCTAGTTTAATGTACTATAAAGTAGTTTATGACGTTTATCTTCGTAGGAGTAGTAGTTTTTATTCCTGATATTTGATAAAATAAATTAATTTCTAGTTTTTCGGATAATATTTCACGAGCAAAAATTATATTGATAGGCGAATATCATAAATCCTACTACTTACGAAGATAAGTGACATAAACTACTTTAAAGTAACTTAAGCTACCTTTATTTTGGGTGCTGGCAAACATATGTATGTCTTTTGGTTTCTGAGATATATTTTTTTTTTTCAAAAATCAAAAATGTTATCTGAAAAACTAGAAATTTTCATAATTTTGTGAATTTATTTTTCAAATATCATAAAACTCTACCCTCCTATCCTACAGTATCCTCTCTAAATACTCCACTTACGCCTGTTGAACAGATTCGATACTTAGGCCTCCATCTTGACAAGAGACTTACTTGGAATCAAGTAAAGCAATTAAAGTCACACACAAGACTGAAACGACAAAAAACTGCTCTTAAATTCCGATTGCTAACACTTACTTGACAAACGGTCTAAAATTCCCATTCACTACTAAAAATTAGTATACACTACGATAATCAGAACAATTTTGACATATGGAATTGAGCTCTGGGGCTCCACCAAACCATCAAATTCCTCCCGCATCTAATCCTTACAATCCAAAATAGTACGTAAAATCCTTGACGCTCCTTATTACGTTACAGATAAATTCATCCACAAAGACCTTAACATCCCATTCGTTGCATATTTGACCCAAAACAGATATGCGTCTTTTCATTCCAAACTCCTTAACCATCTTAATTCGTTAATTCTTAATCTTTCATCCTTAACAATCCCTGATAATCCTTCGAGGCGTCGGAAAAGAAGATGGCCACGGGACCTTCTGAAAGCGGTGGGCTTAACATGAAAAGATCAGAGAAATCTGAGGGCAAGTTGATGTTTCATCACGAGAGAAAACAACTTAAGAATAATCCAGCAGAGAGTGAAACGTCCAACCAGAAACTTGAATCTGCTACCGAGAGAAGAGATGTAGCACTAACCCGTCTTTTGATAGGCCATACTCGACTCTCCCACGGCCATCTTATCATGAAAAAAGCAAATGCACCGATGTGTCGCTACTGCTGAAACGTTCTCATCGTTAGGCACCTTCAGATTTACAGGAAATAGTCAGGGAAGACTGGGGTCTTATTGTTGTAGGGCCCATATTGTTATGGGTAACAATATCAAAACATTTTCACTTTTTAAAAATAATTAATATCTATGATGACACCAAGTCTAACTCTAATTCCAACGTGTATAAATGGGTGCATAATTTAATATAGTAATTTACTCACTACGTCAATTCTAATTGTAACTTTATAAACTGTAAATTGTAATTGTTAATATGTAATTATCATTGTAATTGTAAATTTGCAACTTTCTCACTTTGTATTTGAAACTTTGTGAACATATCAATTGTAATCTAATTGGTAAATCCAGTGTAAATGGCCCCAGTGGTCGAAAATCTTAAAAAGAAAAAAAAAGAGGATCCTAGATGACGCTAAGATGATTTGGTTTTTACTTTTTAAAAAAACTAATTTCTCACCTAATCTACTGAAATCCTCATGTTTTTTATAAAATCAGTAATATTTTTTAAAAAATTTTTAGTAAATAAAAAATCATTTTATAAAATCAGTAATATTTTTTCTTATTTATCAGAAAGAGACAAATTGATTGACATATAATAATATGAAATAAATGTATACTTTTTGATCTACGCGCCAAACATGCTTATATTTGTTAATAACTTTTTTTACTGGAAAAAATAGGCCAGCCTATTATCTTCTCGGGAAAATCCTGAACATTTATCAAAACGAAAATTACAAGCGGACGTAACTTCCTAGTTTCATAATAAAATTTTGATTATGATAATGTTTTCCATATTTTAGAAATGTTTCAAAGGCTTTATTTCCTTAAGAATATCTTGTTAAAACATAATCGACACATTTTTTAAAAATCGAATCAGAGATTAGATTGAAAAAAAAAATTAAAAGATGGTCAAAATACATATTCAGTGTATCACTTTTTCTTGTTTTTGTTCTCTTTATAAAAGAATAATAACATTATTACATACATGATCAAATAAATGAAATATGTATACCAGTACGTCACCTTCCTTGGATTGCCTTGTGGAGGTATAGAGCATCCATAATTCATGATAATGTCATCAACAATCATCATGATCATATCACCGTAACATTTTAAAAAATTAATACAATTACGTCCCATTAAAATACTTATGGAAGTAGAGTAGACAAATCTAGATAACATTTACCTGATCTATAATAACTAAATAGTTGATAACGTTTCAGCCTCTGATCGAATATACAGGGCCATTACTAAGTTCAAGATTGACTCTACTTGAAGTAACTCAAAACAGATGTAGATATGGAATCTATTTTAAACTCCACTTTAATTTCATGGTGTATTTGAAAACAATTCGATACCAATACCTCATCCATTTAAATATCTAAAAATCTACAAAAATTGTTTAAATGATATATTACAGGAGACTTTTTGTCGATTCTGTCTATTAAAACATTTACTTAACAGTCTTAACTTCCAATACATTACAAAATATTGATCTACATGACTATAATAAGGCCTACTTAGATATACGGGCTTGAACTTTGGGGCTCCACTAAACCTTCGAATTTCTCTCGTATCCAATTAGAAGAAAAAAGGGCAGTTAATCCACCCTAATTTTTTATTACTTTAATAGAAACTATGTATAATTACTAGTCAATACTGATGAGTCTGTCAGCTATAGGTAGAGAGAATAAAAAATAGCAGCTGTTTCAAAACCTTAAAAAAACATTATTTTTTCATTCAGTGCTCTACATCTTTAAAACTATCAACAATACTAGAAAATCGAAGAGAACATTATTGAAAGAAGAGTAAATTTTCTGAAATATTAGCCCTAATAGAACTATTTACTTCCAATAGTTCTCAAGATACAGCCTTTTAAAAAGTAACATTGTACTGAAATATTAGTAGTTAATTAATTTATTTTGAGAAATCTATATCTTAGGAACTATGTGACGTACATATTTCTCTTTGCACTCAAATTAAAGCTAGTTTAATGTACTATAAAGTAGTTTATGACCTTTAACTTCGTAGGAATAGTAGTTTTCATGATATTTGCTAAAATAAATTGATTTATAGTTGTTCGGACAGTAAGTTTGATTTACGAAAAAACTTTATTTCAGAAACCATTGGAGGTACAGATGCCTGCAAACACTCAAATAAAAGCTACTTAAATTTACTATAAAATAGATAATAATGATTATCTTTGTAGGAGTAATAGTTTTTATGATATTTAACTAAATAAACTTACAAAATGTTAATTTCTAGTTGTTCTTATACAATTTTAGATTTTTTAAAAAATATATCTCTAGACCCATAAGACGCAGATATGGCTACTAGGTATACAGGTATACTAACACTCAAAATAAAGGAAAATAAAATAACTGCCGTTTTCTTCCTCTTGGACTCTTGTAATAAAACCTTACCATCCAAATTCATTCGTGAAATCCTCAATGCTGCTTTTTTAACAGATATCAATCCTTCCATTATGAACTCAGTTTATAACCTGGCTTCTTCTTCTTAGGCCAAAGACTTATTGTAAATAATTATATTGGAGTTCTGCCAACGGTCAGATGCTCCACAAGTCCTGAAGGCCTGCTTACTCATCCCCCACTGGCTTTTAATTCCAGAGACGCGGTCGAGAGAGAATCGCCAGGAAATTCCCCTAGTGGATACCAAGGGAACACAAGAATGGAGAGGTAGTCCAATTACAGGGTGGTGAGATGAGTCCAAAGAGTGGGAGATTGTAGTTACGGTGGTCAGGAATCTGGATCTATGGCGTAAAATAAAGAACCTATAGCAAATTATCAGTTACAGTCAAGTGTTTAAGCAAAGCAAAGAAAATATTTTATTTAATTATATCTAGTAAATTATTATTATTATTTTTTTAAATTAATATTTTTTCTTTAAAAGGATTTAGTGAATGACATAAATTCTTCCTTATTAAAAAACAATAGTTTATTTAATATCATCAGCAACGTTTCGGGAGATTTCCCCCATCTTCAGGCTGCTAAAAAACAAATTCAACCAAACCATAAACATGCGCTTACAACAAC
>NW_027104846.1:96193-97373 GCF_000696795.3 Halyomorpha halys | reverse complement strand
ATGTTTTTTGTAATATGTAATGATTCAATTATTTTTCTATTCCTACTGTTCTTGACTTTTTCATTTTATTTATTTAATGTGATTTACAACTGTACAAATAATAAACACTATCACAGTTTCATATACACTTGAAAATCTTGGGAAGAAACTACCCATTGGTGGTACTTCAAACATTAATTTAAATTAGAAGGTCTCTTGGCCATCTTCTTTTCACCTCGGAGGATTATCAGGGATTGTTAAGGATGAAAGATTAAGAATTAATGGGTTAGGATGGTTAATTAAATAATTATAAAGTCGAATTATTAATAAATTTATTTTGTTTATAAGCCAGACTCAGAACTCCCAAAGGAGAAGCTTCCAGCTCCATAAAGAATAGAAATAAAGTTTTTATTATTATTCTTAGGATAGAGACTATCAGGAATTTGAAATAGACATATCCAATAGGTTACGATAGCTTTCTATTTTGGATATTATAGGGCGCGTGACCCGAATACTTAGGTGGTTGTAAACCAGAGGGAGTCCAGAAAGGGTTGATATAAAAAAGGTTTTTTTTTTTGTTTTAATAATTTATTTATTGATATTTACAACTGTATACACATATATACAACAAGTAAATTTGCTGTAGGTGACATAGTGATATGATAAAAACATGTGGAGAATCTACCCATTGATAGAACTCCAAAAACATTTCTAGAGGTGAAGATCTCGAGGCCATCTTCTTTTCAGACGCCTAGGAGGATTATTAGGTAATGAAGGAGAAGCCAGGTTAGAAACAAGTGGATTTGGGTGGTTGAGAAGTTTATTATGGAAGGAACGGTATCTGGTTCTGGCCAAATCGGCAACATATGGAATATTGAGGTCCTGATTGATGACTTGATTTGTGACAAAGTAAGGAGCATTAAGGATTGTACGAAGGATTTTGGACTGTAAGGATTGGATTCTGGAGGAATTTGATGGTTTAGTGGAGCCCCAAAGCTCAACTCCGTATGTCCAGTATAAAAAAGGTAAAATAGGATTTCGAGTAATAAATTCTCATATCAGGGTTACATTTTATTGCTGTTGAATAATTTATGAAGTCTACACTTCATAATTTATAGTCATTAGTTAATAAATTAACTTTTTTTGTTTTTTTTAGGACCCACTCCTCATTTATATCCAAGAAATTCTGATATATCGTGAA
>NW_027104846.1:92460-93978 GCF_000696795.3 Halyomorpha halys | reverse complement strand
CGAAACGTTGGAGAATTGAACTAAATTTAGTTGAGAGCAGTTGTAGTTAAGGACTATTTTCAAGCAGATAATTAAAGAATAACGTTAATTAAAGACGTTTCGCTAATTTTTTATAGCTTCATCAGAGCTGGTGAAGTAAAGAACTTTCGAGCCTTTTTTCAAGGTCTAAAAAAGTCTTGAAAGATCTTTACTTGAACAGTCCTGAAGAAGCTCTACTAAGAGGGGCGAAGCGTCGGCAAATAAACAGTTATTATCTATTTTTGTTGTCTTTTGACCGCACTCCTGACCATCTTCATAATTTGAAATTATTATGTCAATTATATATATATAATAATTAGGTAATAATAAACAATATAAGATAGTATTAGATACATAATAATTGGATAATCTACAGTAGATACTTCATTATTCTAGTTTAACATATGTTTTAATTAATTGTTTGAAGGTAGTTTTTAACTATAACTGCTCTCAACTAAATTTATTTTACTTCTCCAACGTTTCAGCCCTTAGGTCATTATCCATGCCTGAATGATAGAGTAATAATATAAAAAAAATTAATCTCTTTGATAATGTATGTAGGGCCCCCACACTTCTGTGGTGTTTATTATTATTAATAAATGTAGTATTTATTAATTGAAATCTAGCTATATATCTAGATATTTATACTGAAGTAAGCTAGATTTACATTAATTATTATAATGATGAGTTGATTGAATTCAATATTTTCTTATAATTTATAATTTTATCATTATTAATCACTTTAAGTGTATCTCAGAACCCCATTCTGACAGTCCTGGCGAAGCCCTGCAAAGTGAGCATTTACAAAAAATAGTTCTCTTTTATTATTTTGATACCTTGACCACCACCTGGACTATCCTTGTAAAATCTACTTCATACGGTCAACTATCTTTTTTCAAAATGAAAATAAAGATAATTGAAGAAAAGAAAGTGAGTTTAGAATTTAATTAATAAATTTTAACCAAATGCAATGGACAAAAGTGGCCAGATGAACATCTGAACATCGTGTCCTTTCTTTCATCGTGAGCTCTTCAGCCACTCCACCAAGCCTGATAGAGGTCATTATTCTGGAATCGCACATTAAAATATAAAATCAGTAATGGTAGTGTGACTAATTCTACGTTTTGGTTTATTAATGTGTTCTAAATAAGATAAGTGAAAATTATTAGATTTTTTTTTAAAGTAATATTGTCTTTTTATTTATAATCTTAATTTTTTCTTGAGACTGGTGATTCTTTAATAAATACTATCCAATTATAGTCTCAAAACTTTATTTCTTTTATTCGTCCAACGTTTCGGCCAATTCGGCCATCTTCAGGGACATCTATCTACTACAAAAAGTTTCTATTATATGTATGATCCTACAAACAATTTAAAAACATAGCATTATTATTATATATAATTTACCTTACCTCAATACTACTTTGCAAACATATAATTTAAAACAACTCTAAGACTTCATTCAGGCTATTCTGCCCAGGTCAAAACATTTATATCTAT
>NW_027104846.1:89711-92292 GCF_000696795.3 Halyomorpha halys | reverse complement strand
AACCAAATGCAATGGACAAAAGTGGCCAGATGAAGATCTGAACATCGTGTCCTTCCTTTCTTGAATCGCGCAGTAGAATATAAAATCAGTACTCATAGTGTGACTAATTCTACGTTTTGGTGTATTAATGTGTTTTAAATAAGATAAGTGAAAATTCTTAGATTTTTATTGTGTTTTTTTTAAATTAATATTGTCTTTTTATTTTATTTCCTAATAATCATACCACATAGCCACTGTAGCTGGTTAGAGATCTGTATTATTAAATCTGAGGCATAGAGAACTAACAAAAGAGACCGTATAGTAGTAGGGGGGCCATTCCGTGCTATATATTTGCATGATCGCCCCCCACTTTCTCCCTTTCCCCCCTAGAAGGCGATAACTCGCTGGCAGAAGGGGCCACTTGACCCGAGGACTGTATTTAGGGGGGTTCGAATATTTAACTGACCCTCCACTCTATGCCGAGGTCTGTTCTGCCAACCGCAGGCAATCGCCCCGACCCCCCAAATTGTCCTTTGATTGCGCCCTTATTTCTCTCAGGACACTTCATCATATTTCCTTCTAGGTTAATATATTCTACGATATGATAAGTACTTTTTGATATCTGTTAGCATAATAGATGATATGCCTTATCTGTGATAGATGATATACCTTAGATATACCTTTAATTATAGAAAATATATACTTTGATGAAAAGAAAGCGGGGGTAGTTCAGTGGTAAGGTGTTGCGCTACTCCAAGGACCCGGGTTAAAGAGGTAGATAATTATTTTCTTTTGCTGCAACCGTGAATCAGCCTTGTAGGTTCTGGAACCCTTCAGGGTTAGTAGAAGAGCTCAAGAGGAAAAAAAAGACAGTTATTTCACCCCAATTTTGCTTACTTAATTGAAAACTAGGTATAATTACTAGTCAAAATTTATGAGTCTGCCAAATATAGGTAGGGAGAATAAAAAATGGCGGCTGTTTCAAAACGTTAAAAATAATTAATATTTTATTCGGAGCTCTATATCTTTACAACTACCAACAAAAATAGAAAATCAAAGAGAGCATCATTTAAAGTGGAGTAAATTTGCTCAAATTTAAGCCCTAATAAATCTACTTACGTTCAATAGTTCACGAGATATAACCTTTTAAAAAGCAATATTTCATAAAAATGTACTATAATATCAGTAGTTGGTTAATTTATTTTGAGAAATAAATATTATTGGCATATGAATATAAATTAGGCAAATGAAAATTAGATATCTAAAATATGTACGTCACATAGTTCCTGAGATATAGATTTCTCAAAATAAATTAACCAACTACTGATATTTCAGTTTATTTTTATGAAATTTTGCTGTTTAAATGGCTATATCTTGAGAATCATTGAATGTAAATAGCTCTATTAGGGCTTACATTTTAGAAAATTTACCCTTCTTTAAATAATTTTCTAGTGCTGTTGGTAGTTTTTTAAGATATAGAACTCCGAATGAAAAATTAATGTTTTTTTAAAGGTTTAATTAATTTAAAGAAACAGCCGCCATTTTTTATTCCTCCAACCTATACTTGGCAGTCTCATCAGTTTTAACTCGGCTCTTGTACTAGGTCTAACCTGCCTCAAGAAATGGTTATCTTTAATTGGGTAAAAATTTGGCGGTCGAGCGTGATTTTGAATAAGCTCCTTGCACAACCGTTTGTCTAGTAAGTGTAGGTAGTTACAAAGTACTTCACCCTTGACCCTTCTTGGGTTGTTCTGGCTCAGACTTAATTTTTTTCTTTAATTTTAATGAACTAAGTCATATCTATTGGATGTCTCATAACAGTTACTATCTACTATCTCTAGTTGTTTGTAGATCCATTACTACTATTTTAATCAAATTAAATATCTAAAATAATAACTAATGGGTCCATAACTTCAAACCGATGGATATTACAAATTAGAGACTAATTTTAGTATTTGATGCCATTTTATTTTCTTATTATTGCATTGTTATGACCACATAAACATGAAAAAATGTGATTTTGATGTTGATATTGCTACAAGCTGGATACTACTTTCTCTCTTGATTTTTATGATAAGAGAAATGTGCTGCTATTGATAGATCTGATAGACTGATCATAATTCATTGAAGTTGTAGCTATTTGCTCACTAGCCACCACCTCTTCTCATCTTTTTTTATATCAGCATTCTGATGCCACGTCGGAAGAACTCATCTTTAGAGGCTGTCCACGAAGCGATCTAATTTTTGATAACTTCATAACGAGGTGTTTATAATTGACCGTGGATTTAAAATGAGGTAGAGTTATTCGGAGTTGCGTTAGTTAAACTAAACAAAAAGTTAATTATAAAATATCTGTACTGTTATAATAATGGGTCAGATTGGTGAAGCAAAAGGTAGTGAAATATAAGGGGTTTAAACGAGGAAAGGGTTGGTACATGACGTATGTTAGAGGGAATAGAGTTCCAGAGATATGCAGCTCGAGTAAAAAACGTTTTATCAAACGCAGTAGTTCGGTGAGGTGGAGGGTAAATGTCAGATAAACGAGACCTGGTATTGAGGATTGGACTGAGAATTTGAATTGCAGGTTTTCTAGGATATAGGA
>NW_027104846.1:87369-89181 GCF_000696795.3 Halyomorpha halys | reverse complement strand
TATTCATTTTTGCCGACGTTTCGGACTGAATTTCAGTCCTTCGTCAGGGCTAAAAATAAAGAACGAGATAACAACCTTAATTCAGAGAAAAATAAAATAATAAAAACAAAGTAGAAAATAAATATAGAAATAATTCTGGAAATATTAGATGATACTCGTACTAACAGAAGATAAAATAAAATATTGTAGAGGTTAGAATTATGCAAAACAAATAATGAAAAAAAAACTTTGTGTACAATTCTTACAACAACAATAATATATTTTATTTCTGTTAAGTTAGTGTTATATATGTTTACTTGTTTGTTTTTTATTTTAGTTTTATGTGAATTAAGGTTTTTATCTCGTTCTTTGTTTTCAACCTTAATGAGAGCCTGAAATTCAGGTCCTAACGTCGGCACAAATAAAATAAGATTTACTTATTTGTGTATTAAGGAACACGACGGTTGTGTACGTTGGTACTTGGAGTTGCAATTGGAGTTAAGTCATTTTTCCAAATAGACGACCGAGGAATTAGTACGGGGAAGTATTTCTAGAGTAAATAGTATATATATATATATATGTGTGTGTTCAGAAATAGGCAAGTGTTTATTTCAATTGGGGTACAGTGGTAATTTTAAAAATATATTTACAACTGTACATTTATATACATATATGCAGTTAATTTGATTTTAGTTAATAATGGATTATAGTGATACAGGCGTGTAGAGAAACTATCCCTATTAGTAGAACTCTAAAGAAGTTTTTTCGGAGGATTGTCAGAAATGGAAGAGGAAACAAGGTTAGAAACTATTGGATTTGGGTGTTTAGAGAGTTTATAATGATAGATATAGCATTTGGTTCGGGCTAGATCGGTAACATATAGAACATTAAAGTCTTTATGTATGTTTTTATTTGTGAAAAAGTAAGGAGCGTTAAGGATTTTACAAAGGATTTTTAATTGTAAGGATACGAGAGGAATTCGAAGGTTTATTGGAGCTCCAAAGCAGTCATATAGATCAGTATTTGGTAATAAATTACGGTGGTAAGTTAAAATTGGGTACACCAAAATTTTCTTATTAATTATTACATTTTTTTTTACAAAAACTTGGTATTATAATATTTTTTGAATTGTTTCTGATAATAGCATAATTAATGTTCATATTATGCATCTGTTTTAAAGTTTACGGCGTTTTTAATTTTTTTTTATAACATGGATTTTTAAATCTTCAATTTCTAGGACTTTTGTGGTTTCAAGATCAATTATGTAGATTTTCCTCGTATTTCCCTAAAAGAATAAGGTTTTCCTGAGCATTCCCTTTGACAAGGAACCCTTAAGGATATAAAGGTGTCCTGTGACCGAGACCAACCCCTCCGTGTTAAATCTCGTGACCATGTCTTTGGGCCCGACGCCAGTGGTAGGGTCATGCCTCACTGTGCCGCTGTACCCTACACCGCCTGTTCTTCCTCTTTTTATGTGCCCCATATATACCCCCATTTCCAGATCCATACGGGTGGAACAAGGCACACATCCTGCGGGTTATTGTTGTATTACTTTTCCGTGTGATCAGAAGTTTTTATATGAGTAATTATAAACATACTAAGGGTCTCCGACTAATTAATACAAGAGCCCATTAGGTGAAAAAGTCAGTTATTTTACCCCAATTTTTGATTAGTTAAATAAAAACTAAATATAATTACTAGTCAAAATTGATGAGTCTGCCGAGTGTAGTTAGGGGAAATATAAAATGAAGGCAGTTTTATCTAGCCTACCTACAACAAGAAAACCTATTACAATATCACTTAAAGTAGAGTAAATTTACAAAAATATGAGCC
>NW_027104846.1:86098-87319 GCF_000696795.3 Halyomorpha halys | reverse complement strand
TGTAAGTCAGTGCACAAAAGTCTTAGGTCATGGTCCCTTTCTTAGAAATCAGACCTCCCAACTTCTCGCCACGCCTTTTCCCCCTTCCAGATATTTCCTAAATTATCTGATTGGTCCAAACCCCTTCTCCTATTTCATTATTCTTCCTATCCCCTCTTCTCCAGAGTACATATATATTTTCTAGACTTGATAGCTAAGTAAGATATATGTTAGAAGATAGAGACTGAGTAACAGTAACATGTAGTTCTTGTAAATATATTGGAATAAAGTCATTTTAGCCTTCACTGATTTTTGTGTAAGTTATTTCGCACGATTCGGAACGTGAGTTCGATTCCCACCAAGGGCACTTAATATTTACCTTTTGGCGGTCCCGAGAAATGAATCTTGTCACTACTTAGTACGTGGTACTTGAAGGTCGCCACCAGGGGTTGGCAAAAAGGACCACTAGACCCACTTGCCGCAGAAGTGGAAGAGTTGCAATTGGAGTTGAGTCATTTTTCCAACAAGACGACTGAGGAATTAGAACGGAGAAGTATTTCAAGAGTAAATAGTATAAATATATGTGTTCAGAAATAGGCAAGTGTTTATTTCAATTGGGATCGATTAATTCATGTACAGTGGTAATTTTTAAAAAAATGTTTACAACTGTACATTTATATACATACATGCAGTTAATTTGATTTTAGTTAATAATGGATTATAGTGATACAGGCGTGTAGAGAAACTATCCCTATTGGTAGCACTCTAATGAAGTTTACGGAGGATTGTCAGGAATGGAAGAGGAAGCAAGGTTAGAAACTATTGGATTTGGGTGGTTAGAGAGTTTATAATGATAGATATTGCATTTGGTTCGGGCTAGATCGGTAACATATGGAACATTAAAGTCTTTATGTATGATTTTATTTGTGACAAAGTAAGGAGCGTTAAGGATTTTTAATTGTAAGGATTGGATACGAGAGGAATTCGGAGTTTTATTGTAGCTTCAAAGCAGTCATATAGATCAGTCTTTGGTAATAGATTACGGTGCTAAGTTAAAATTGTGTGCACCAACATTTTTAAACTGTCTTATTAATTATTAAATTTTCTTTTGTGGTTTTTTTTTTACAAAAACTTGGTATTATAATATTTTTTGAATTGTTTCTGATAATAGCATAATTAATGTTCATATTATGCATCTGTTTTAAAGTTTACGGCGTTTTTAATTTTTTTTTATAACATGGA
>NW_027104846.1:80742-81083 GCF_000696795.3 Halyomorpha halys | reverse complement strand
ATATAAAATGAAGGCAGTTTTATCTAGCCTACCTACAACAAGAAAACCTATTACAATATCACTTAAAGTAGAGTAAATTTACAAAAATATGAGCCTTAATAGAGATATTTATGTTCAATAGTTACTGAGATTTTTTTTTTTTAAAGCAACATTTCATGACATATATACTGGAAAATCAGTAGTTTGTGAATTTATTGTGGTCATATTTCAGGAATCATGAGACGTACAGATGTCTATTAGCTCTTAAATTAAAGCTAGTTTAATATACTATAAAGTAGTTTATGACGATTATTTTCATGGGAATTGTATTTTTTATGATATTTACTAAAATATTAAATAAA
>NW_027104846.1:75737-77788 GCF_000696795.3 Halyomorpha halys | reverse complement strand
ATCTCTACACCACAACACTACAATAGATCTTTTTACCCATGAGAGGACCCAAAACACCTCTAAACTCCACAAATCAAATTTGAACACTATTAGCAAATGGGCATTTGTCGCAAATTCAGTCGAAATTTATTTTAAAAACTTTTAGAAATTCTTCAGATTTATACACAAGGGCCCACCGAACCGCTGCTTTCGATAGATCGTTCATTATCCGAGCCTCATCCTTATGGAACTCCAACCCTTCCAACATCCGTCGCTCCAATACCCTCCCTACCTTTAAATCCCGCCCGTTCAATCATTCAGACCCCATAAAATTGCAAATCAAACTATTATACAATTCGTAATTATTTTTACATATTTTTCTTTCTTTTTTATTGTCCAACTGATTGAGAAAGTAACTTATAATTTTTTATAACTATTTATATTTCTTTGTATTTTTGTTTAAGTATCTCTGAGACTCCTAAGACCTCTTCTGTCTATTTAGAATAAATACAGTATTATTATTATTATTATTAAAAAACTTCGACTGCATTGAATATTTTTGCACACATTTCTTCATTTTTTTCTTCTAAAAAACACTTTTTTGGCTAATTTTGACTCTCTAATTACCTAAAACACTATTTTCCTCAAACCACCCTAATTTTATATATTACGAGTTATATAATCGGCCATTTTCGGTAATTTCCACCTAATAACCCTACAAATACATTTTTCAAAACTATTTTACACTTCAAATCTAAATTAATTTATTTATTTTTTACAGTAAACCACAATGGTTCCTATTCATCACTCTTCTTTCAGTCCGCTGGTGTTCCTCAGGGTAGTATCCTCGGTCCCATCTTCTAAACAATCTATACAGCTGACATTCCAGCCAATCCTAACACTATCCTCACCACGTATGCCGATGACACGTGTGCTCGCTGTTAATAACAACCCTTTAATTGCATCCTAAACTCTTTAATCCCATACCACAGCCCTCGAAGAATATGTCGTAATTGGAGAAACTACTGACTGCCCTACAGTATACTTCAATGATGTTGCCCTTACCCATGTTGAACAGATCCGCTACTTTAAAATACATCTGGACTAAATAACCTGGAATCCTCACATAAGACTAAAAGACAGGAAACTGCACGTCGATGTCGACTATTACAGCACTTACTAGACAAACGGTCCAAACTTCCAATTCATTACAGAAGACTGATTTACAAGACCAATCGGGACTTTATGAGGCTACACTAAACCTTCGAATTCCTCTCGTATCTAATCCTTACAATGTAAAATCCTAAATGCTCCTTACTTTTTCACAAATTAAATCATACATAAAGACTTTAATGTTCCATATGTTACCGATCTAGCCCGAACCAAATGCTATTCCTTTCATTATAAACTCCCTAACCACTCAAACCCATTAGTTTCTAATCTTGCTTCCTCTTTTATTCTAGACAATCCTCCGAGGCGTCTGAAAAGAAGATGGCCTCGAGACCTTATATTGTAAAAATGTTTTTAAAGCGCTACCAATGGGTAGTCTCTCTTCATGCTGTATCATATCATTATCAATATTTCATTATAATCAAATTTACTTGTATTTTTTATACAGTTGTAAATATTAATAAATAAAAAAATAGCGTTTCATTGTATACTCTTGTTATTTTCAATTTACTTTTTAACTTATGTTAAGTATTTGTAGCTTTTTTTAGTCCAGTAACATGGGGCGAAACGTTGGCTCATTTAAAATAGTTTTTACTATTTGAGTTTTATTTGACCGCACCCGGACCATATTCCATTTATTATATATTTATAAATTTAATAATCCTTTTACTGGAAGAGTCTTATGGAATTAAAATGGATTTAGTGAATGACACATATTCTTCCTTATTAAAATACAATAGTTTATTTCATATCATCAGCAACGTTTCGGGAGATTTCCCCCATCTTCAGGCTGTTGATAACAAAAAACTATATATGACATATAATTTTCTCCTATTTGTCATTCTTGCTAATATATTATAATATTAATGTCATTTAATGAGTAAAACTTGCTAATGGTCATA
>NW_027104846.1:73632-74277 GCF_000696795.3 Halyomorpha halys | reverse complement strand
CATTGAATATTTTTGCACACATTTCTTCATTTTTTTCTTCTAAAAAACACTTTTTTGGCTAATTTTGACTCTCTAATTACCTAAAACACTATTTTTTCAAAACTATTTTACACATCAAATCTAAATGTATTTATTTATTTTTTAAATTAAACCACAATGGTTCCTATTCATCCCTCTTCTTTCAGTCCGCTGGTGTTCCTCAGGGTAGTATCCTCGGTCCGATCCTCTACACCGTCTATACAGCTGAACACCCAACGAATCCTAACACTATCCTCACCACGTATGCCGATGACACGTGTGCTCGCTGTTAATAACAACCCTTCGGTTGTTAATAATAACCCCTTAGGATGCAATTCCTAAACCACTTAATCCCATACCACAGCCCTCGAAGAATGGTGTCGTAATTGGAGGAACTACTGACTGCCCTACAGTATACTTCAATGATGATGCCCTTACCCATGTTGAACAGATCCGCTACTTTAAAATACATCTGGACAAACGACTAACCTAAACGACCACACAAGACTGAAAAGATAGGAAATTGCACGTAGATTTCGACTATTACAGCACTTACTAGACAAACGGTCCAAACTTCCAATTCATTACAAAAGACTGATTTACATGACAATTATAAGACCAATCTGG
>NW_027104846.1:67376-70237 GCF_000696795.3 Halyomorpha halys | reverse complement strand
AATCAATTGATTAATAAAGCAATAAATTCAATGTCGAATGTCCTTTTTCCTGATTCCTATCTCCGGCTGAAGCTAGGAACAAAATGTACAATTGTTAACTGCTGTAAATTCGGTTTCAAGTTATAAAGTTTAATGAGATCTGCTTACGACTCTCCTGGAGTCGAGCATCGATATAATATCGATAACTGACTCAGCCTTCCTCCGCTACTGTTACTATTTATGGAAGAGCTCAAGGAAGCGGTCTAGTTTAGTTTGCCCCTGCCCTTGCTCATTACGGGGGCTGATCGATACTAGCTCAAGTACTAATGGGTGTCACTAGCACCACTGCTCTACTCAATCATCTATAAATATATCCAACTGATATCTATATATGTGTCCGTATCTCTATATATAGAAGGGAATGGTTCCAATATTTGTTCACAATAAGCTTACAATATACTGTACCGATTTTCATGCAGTTTTATTTTTCAAAAATGTAACCGATCAAGCCCGAACCAGATATCATTCCTTCCATAATAAACTCCCTAACCATCCAAGCCCACTAAAGTTTCTAACGTTGCTTCCTCTTCCGTTCCTGACGATTCTCCGATGCTATAGATTCTGATCTAAAAATGTCAATAGAGTGCTACCAATGGGTAGTTTCTCTACACGCCTATAACACTCCAATTTAACTGAGATCAAATTGGTGTCGTAATTGGAGAATTAAAATAAATCCCATCAAATAATCTTTCCCCTTTATCGTAAACATAACGACTGCCCTACAATCTCCTTTAATAATGTTGATCTTACATCTGGACAAACGACTAACCTGGAAGTCTCACACAAGACTAAAAAGACAGGAAACTGGACGTCGATTTCGACTATTACAGCACTTACTGGACAAACGGTCTAAACTTCAAACTCATTACAAAAGACTGATCTACATGACTGTAATAAGGCCAATCTGGACATATGGAGTCGAGCTTTGGGGCTCCACTAAACCTTCGAATTCCTCTCGTATCCAATCCTTACAATCCAAAATCCTTCGTAAAATCCTCAATGCTCCTTACTTTGTCACAAATAAAATCATACATAAAGACCTTAATGTTCCATATGTAACCGATCCATCTCGAACCAGATATCATTCCTTCCATTACAAACTCCTTAATTACCCAAACCCACTAGTAGAGACAGACAAGAGACCTCCTAATGTAAAACATCATTAGAGTGCTACCTATAGGTAGTTTTTTCTATTAATTTCTTATGGTATACTTTACTTATATTTTGCCTCTTTATCAATTATTATTGTTACATATATTTTCTTCCTCTCAATTTTCTTTTTCTTTCCATATTTCAATTTTTAAATTATTAATAACTAATATGTTCATACTTCTTTGCATTATATAACTTCATTTTTATTTCATTTCCATAATTATGTTATTTTACCCACTTTTTCAATTACCTATGTATACATTTTATTTCCCGTTTCTCTCATCACTTAATTTTATTAATTCTATTTTGTAAAACTATTCATTGTATGTGTAAAATTATTTTTTTTATACTTTCTTTTATATTTTTTATTTTTCTATACTTACTGTGGTTGTTACCTTGTTTTGTTTTTAGCCCTGAAGAAGGCTAGAAACTCTAGCCGAAACGTCGGCACATTAAAATACGTTAGTCATACTTATTTGTGTTTCATTGACCGCACCCCCAACCATCTTCTCCTCACTAAATAGTTGTAATATAAGTAAGAATAGCGAAAATTCAGCTTTTAAACAATTCTATTGACGTATGAATTGGATACAATTTAGAGGAGGTTTATACGATTATATGAGCAATGTTCACAAAAAGAAAAAAAATGCTGCAAATAAATTAAGTTTAAAAATTTCTAATTTTTAATTTCTTTGAAAAATGAAATTAAAATTTTTCAGATGACGCTGTATACGAATATGATTTGCTTTTTCATAAAACAATTTTTATAACCTACTTTACTGAAATCCTTGTTAATTTTTTTAAATTTTATTTTCACTCCACTGTATCATTCCGTTTTAATATTACATGAAATTTATCGTATTGACTTAATGTGTTTTATATAAACGCTGTAGTAAATTTACATAAAAATATTTTTAAAAATAACCACCGTACATGAATTAATTGATTCTAATTGAAATAAACACTGGCTTGTTTCTAAACATATATATTTATATTATTTACAGTAGAAATACTTTCACGTAATAATTCAATAAATAAATAGAAAAAAAAAAGTTTTTCTTTATATACATCTGTATTTTCAATGTTTTCATTCTATCCAACAACTATTTCTTTATGTAAATAGAGAAGGTATGTATGTATATATGTAAATGTTATACTGTACATAGCTAAAGATATCTTGGTTGACAGTGTTCATGTAAAATTCAATATAGAACGGCCATTCTCTCTTCAGTTCCCCATCCACGGTGGCTGACAGTTTCGATGACAAAGCTTTTCTCACTTAAGCCCACGTGCATTGTATTTAAATCTTCTGGCACGAAATGAAAGAATATATTTTTACAATATCGCATACAACAATTATTCAAAAAAATATTAACAGATCTTAAACTAAATAATGAAAAAATTGATATAGTGAGTTTTGATGTTAAATCTCTATTTACTAATGTACTAATAGATGATTGCTTGAAACTAATAGAGGTTAATTAGGAAAAAATAAAGAACCATACGCCGATTAAAGACAAAAACATTTTCATTGAAGGCATAAATCTATGCACAAAGTACAATTATTTTAAATATAAAGGTAAATATATAAGACAACTGCATGGATTAACGATGGGGTCTTCCTTATCGATCAACTTGAGTGGCATATATATCAATAATTTATTAAATAC
>NW_027104846.1:59849-66046 GCF_000696795.3 Halyomorpha halys | reverse complement strand
TGTTAATGAATAAATAAATAATAATTTATTGAAAATGATGGAAGTAATAAACCTCAAAAAATTTTAAATGAATTGACTCACCAGACTTCCTAGAGAGATAATCCAGAACAATTATTTATATACAAGGAGGGCTCTATTTATAGGAATATCATTGAACAAAATTTCAACGTCAAATAAACAAGGAAGAAGTTGTCCGGGATAGTGAAAGAAAATAATAGATAACGGAGATGAAAGGAATTGTGAATATCATATCGAATATTGTGACTGTAAACTTGGAAAGAGGGAAATAAGAATTTGCTAAGTTTAACTGAGTGAGAATTGGTATTAGGAGTGTCAGGACGCAGAGAGTATCAGGAGAAGTTTAGAATGAATTATAATGCAGAATTTACACTTTTCCACTTGCTGCAAATCCAAGACTTGGTTTAAGTACAAAAGCTTGGTAAGCAAAGGAACTTATTTATTGCTATTTACAACTGTACATTATAATACATTTAGTAAATCTAATCTAAGTTAAATTGGAGTGTTACAGGCGTGTAGAGAAACTACCCATTGGTAGCACTCTAATAATATTTTTACATTAGATGGTCTCGAGGTCATCTTCTTTTCAGGCACCTCGGAGGATTGTCTGGAATAAAACAGGAATCGAGGCTAGAAACTGTGTGAAACTAAAGTGGGTTTGGGAGGTGGTTCATATAGAACATTAAGGTCTTTATTGATGATTTTATTTGTGATAAAATAAGGATCATTTAGGATTGATATGAGACGAATTCGAAGGTTTAGTGGAGCCCCAAAGCTAAACTCAGTATGTCCAGATAGGCCTTATTACTGTCATGTAGATCAGTCTTTTGCAAGAGATTGGAAGTTTAAACCATTTGTCTAGGAAATACTGTAACAATAAGAATCCACGTGCAATTCAACGGAAAAATAAAATTTTTTTGTTCATAATTTTTGTATTTCAGATTTTTTTTAATGTTTTACATTTAATTTTTACATTTTTTTTTATTCGTATATACTTTACAACTAGCAAATGAGAAGTTCAATCCAGCCATGACAAGAGTTGTCATGAGGGAGATATCATCCAGTGGTGCTTCCTCCTGACTTAAGTAAATCACACTAGGAAGTCCCGAATCCAACTCCTTTTCAGTCTATGGCGAGTGACAGCAGGAATGTCATGTGTTGCCATCTGTCATATAAATTTATTCAAATTTCCATGTAGCGTCTTATGAAGCCGTTTGTAAGCCATATGAATGTGGTCCGTTACAGTCGAAATGCGTAGGTCGGTGTGAATGGTCTCCGTCGGACGACCGCCCAACATGGGCGAGCCACCAGAAGATGAGGAAGCAGGAGGGCTGGACCAGCCTGGTAACTGCAGGAGGCACCCAGACGGATGCGCTCCAGGCCCAACAGAACGGATGCATTGGACAAGGTGCAGCTCCATCAGTAAGGTGCTAAACCTAGTGCTAGGCTGCACCACAGTACAAACATTTAATAAAAGAATAAAGAAAAAAAAGGAAAAAAAAATTGGCGATCTGTGGGAGCAGTGGCATGCGCAATCCCCAGCGCACTACCGGATGCCAAAAATGGCAAGGTAGGGAGGGGTATTAAAAAAAAAAAAGTGTGAATGGTCTCGTTTGAAACGTAAGGTGATGAGTCCGTTGCCAGTCTTAAAAATTGTGATTGAAAAGTTTGTATTTTCTGAATTTGTGTCGGAAATTTAGCGTTTTACGTTTTGTTTTGACCATGTTAACCTTCTGTCGTAGGTAAGTCCTAAATAAGATTCAGTGTTTGTTTGTGGTATAAAGTGATTGTCAATGTAAATTGAAGGGCATGTTTTGTCTCGTAGAGATAATGTGACATATTGTGATTTGTCGTGGTTAATCTTAATTTTTCTTCGTGTGCATCATGTCTGTATATTGTTTAGGCTATGTTGTAGTGGTAGTGTGACCTGTAGTTAGGATGATGTCGTTGGAGGTAAGTTGTTTGTGAATATGAGGTACAGAAGTAGGACCAGGGTAGAACCTTGAGGGACACCTGCAAATATTAGTTTCTTTGATGAGCTTATAGAGATTTGTTGGGCAGAAATGAAGCAGTCATGAAGAAATGATTGTATGTAACATCGTATTTTTTTTTTTATTTATTACAAAAATAGCGATGACGTCAAAACGAGGCTACTACTCAACACAATCTTTAGAGATTTATGTAGTATTAGTAGATATGCGATGCGCGCACCGCACTATATATTTTATTAATAACTATAATACATAACATTATAAATAGATGCTCATTAGAGCATAATGAGCAAACAATGATGGGCAGAATGTCGTTACACGGTTTGGTAGTCGGCTAAGACCTCCCACCGCAGTTCCAGTCAATTAGTTTCAAGAAACTTAACTCATAAGGAACTTTAACCAACTTTGTTCATTAACCGTCGCTTCACATCTGATACAAGTAATTCTTAAATAAAGCTTAAACTAAATCGTTAGATAATAGCAATAAATGACATTTATTACACTTTTAATTGTTACTTTGGTTAGTAAGTATGTTTCGTGAAACCTCTGAATAGATATCTGGCATCCTATAGGGATCTGTTCCATAATAACCATAATGATAAGTATAGTTTTTGTAAAAAGGTAAATATATAATTAATGTTATAGGTATTCTTATCTTATTGGATGAGTTCTCATTAATAAGATTAGATATTGTAAAATTACTCCACCTTATTTAAATTTCTTTATTTAATGATTCATAAGCAACGTTTATTACATATTATGTATATTTCTTTATTTACACGAGCACTGCCTGTTTTTTTTAATGTTTTTTAATAATTTATTTATTGATATTTTCATCTGTGTATATATGTATATATATATACACACATCAAGTAAATTTGCTGTAAGTGATATTATGACATGATAAAAACATGTTGGAGAATCTACCCATTGATAGAACTCCAAAAACATTTCTAAAGGAGATCTCGAAGCCATCTTCTTTTCAGACGCCTAGGAGGATTATTAGGTAGTGAAGGAAAAGCCAGGTTAGAAACGAGTTGGTTTAGGCACGGGTAGCCGTAGGGTAAGGCCCGTGGCTGCTAACTCCAAGGACCCGAGTTCGAATTAGGCCGGGTAGAAAATTGTTTTCTGCTACACTGTAGCCGTGAGTCAACCCCTGTGGGTTCTGAAGCCCACCTCGGGTCAACCCAGCCTCTTAAATTGGGTAAAATTGGCTGCCATTGTATTTGTGCATATGTATGTATGGAATGATATTTGACAAAATAAATTCACAAATTGTTAATTTCTAGTTTTTCGGGTAAAAGTTTGCCAAACATCATAAAAACAACTCCTATGAAGATAAAGATTATAAACTGCTTTATATATTACATTTAACTAACTTTAATTTGGGTGTTAAAAGAAATCTATACGTTGTATTGTTTCTGGGATGAATTATTTTATAAATAAAAATCATTATCCGAACAGCTAGAAATCAACATTTTGTTGAATATCATAAAAACTACTGCTCCTACGTTGATAAATGTTATTAATTACTTTATAGTAAATTTAATTAGCTTTAATTTGAGTGCTAATAGAAATTTTTACGTCTAATAGTTTTTGAGATATAGATTTCATAAAATAAATTCAATAATTACTGATTTTTCAGTGCATTTTTTAAAAAATCTTTCTTTTTAAAAAGCTATATCTTGAGAACTATTGAGTGTAAATTACTCTATTATAGCTCATATATAAGAGAATTTACTCTACTTTAAATTATGTTCTCTTAGATTTTTTAGTGTTTTTGGTGTATTTAAAAATATGGAGCTCCAAATGAAAAATTAATGTTTTTTTTTATAGATTTTGAAAGAACAGCCATTTTTTATTCTCCTACCTATACCAGGCTCTTCAATTTTGACTAATAATTATACATAGTTTTCATAAAAGTAATTAAAAATTGGGGTTGAATGTCTGCCTTTTAATTAACTGAAATTAACTGCCGCACCCCCGACCATCTTCTTATCATATTAAATCTTCCGTCAACAATTAACACCTAATTAATAATAAGAGTAAATGCTTAGTAAGATATTGATATATTAATTAATTATCAAATTTATGACTGCTCTTTTAGTCTAATTAAAGGATACTGCTGTATTCCTTTTAATTTTGATAAGCTTTAAAGGTAAAGCCGAGGGTCTGTTAGGTCGAAGGGTAAAAAGGAACATGGGCTAATTACTGGCATTTTTGTAAAGAAGGGAAATACTTTGTAGCTTTACAAGAATATCCCGCCACTGATGTTATAATGGGCGGGCAATTAACAACAACAACAACAATGGCTCTATATCCTCCCCTGGGGGACTCCTGGTTAATGGCCCCTTGTTGCTGTAGCTAATGAATTCGGTCCATTCTTCGTCAATTACGTTCCCCTTTCGGGTCTAACCTCAGCGAGTACGGTTAATAAGGTGATCCGTGGTGCTGCCGAGGTGGGGTTGGGTAAACTGGAAATTATTAAATACTACTCCTCCGAAGCCGAGGGCATTTCCATTCCTCTTCTTCCCTCCCCCCTGCATTAAATTCTAACGAAACAGGAGAGTGACTAGGAATTTGAAATTCAGATCCCGGGGGAGTTTAATAATGCGTCATGACAATTTTGAAAAATAATCATTCTCTCATCTTTATTTTATGTGCTTTGGAGTGGAAGTGAATTTCGTTAGCAGGTAAAAGGTTGAGTTATTATATTTTCTATTATATCCAAATGGTTTCTCTTTAGTAAGTTTTAATAATTCTTCTCTTTATATAAAAAAAACTTAAGTTATATTTGTTGAAAACAATTTTTAGAATTTATAGAAGTTCACGAAACAGTACTTTGTTATGCCGGATACAGTGATGCTGGCTATAAGTATATACACAGATCATTAGAATCCGCTTGACCTCTTCGTACTAATCTGGTAGAAAAAAAATCTGTTATTTCACCCTAGTTATTGTTTCAAAACGTACAAAGAAATTTGAAGATCGATGGTTGACCCAGTGTGATAATAGAAAAGGAAGGTGGTCCGAGTGAGGTCAAATAAAAACTCAAATAGTAATAAACTGTTTGTAATAAGCCGACGTTTCGCCTCACGTTGCAGGACTTCATAAGGGCTAAAAAGCAAAAAAAAAAAAGTTAAATATTATCGTATAAGTATTTTCGAAGTTAAAAAAATGATTGCGGTTTAAAACATGTAATAACGATTTAGAGGCAAAAGGTTTATGGGAGTTAATAGAAGTTTTGTGTATAACAAAAAATTATTATACACTATGATCATCAGACCAATTATGACATATGGAATTGAGTTCTAGGGCTCTACCAAACCATCAAATTCCTTCTGCATCCAATCCTAACAATCTAAAATCCTTGATGCTCCTTATTACCTTATAACTAAACTCATTCATAAAGACCTTAACATCCCATTCGTTGCAAATTTAGCCCAAAACAGATATGCATCTTTTCATTCAAACTCCTTACCCATCCTAACCCATTAATTCTTTATCTCTCATCCTTAACAATCCCTGATAATCCTCCGAGACGTCTGAAAAAAAGATGGCCACGGGACCTTCTAATTTAAAATAATGCTTGAAATACCACCAATGGGTGGTTTCTTGCCAATATTTTCAAGTGTAAATGAAACATATTTTCTTATTGTATTTATTATTTTTTAAAAAAAATTTACCTCGCTTTTATTTTCTCATCAATTACATTTTTTTTTACTTACTACAGAACCTTAATACTGAAACCTATCTACCTGTTCAAATGGATTTCCTCCTATATCTATATCACCGGAATTGCTCCTTTTACTAGTGCTTACCAAATATTTTGTTGTATACGTATTTAATTCGAGACCTAATTCCTCAACAGAGTTTATTATAGTTGTATTCAGTTCTATAGTTTTCTTGTCCTCATCAAATAATATCACATCACCATAATTCCAAAGCAACTGTATTTTACTACCTAATTTTTTTTTTATTGATATTTACTATTTTTTTAAAAAGTAAATTTGCTGTAAGTGATAATATGACATGATAAAAACATGTGGAGAATCTACCCATTGATAGAACTCCAAAAACATTTCTAAAGGAGAAGATCTCGAGGCCATATTCTTTTCAGACATCTAGGAGGATTATTAGGTAGTGAAGGAGAAGCCAGGTTAGAAACGAGTTGGTTTGGGTGGTTGG
>NW_027104846.1:56845-59684 GCF_000696795.3 Halyomorpha halys | reverse complement strand
GGAAGTTTAGACCGTTTGTCTAGTAAGTGCTGTAATAGTCGGAATTTGTGTGCAGTTTCCTGTCTTTTCAGTCTCGTTTGAGGATTCCAGGTTAGTCGTTCGTCAAGATGTAATCCAAGATAACAAATCTGTTCTACAGGGGTAAGAGCCACATTATTAAAGTATACTGTAGGGCAGTCGGCAGGTTTACGATGAAGAGTAAATGTGATTTGATGGGATTTATTTTTATCCTCCAATTTCGACATCATTCTTCGAGGGTTGTGATATAGGACTGGAGAGTTTGGGATGGAATCAAAGGGTTATTACTAACTGTGAGCACACATGTGTCATCAGCAATGAAACGTAAAAATTAAATAATAAAAATAAAAGATTATAAACAATAAATGAAAACGTGTAATAAGTGTTGGGATAAAGATTAAATATTTCTTATCCCCTCCTTATTATGTATATTATAATGTATTATTGTTTACCTATTTTTAATATTTTCTACACTGTTTACTTTAAAATTATTTTCAAATGTAACGTACTTAACTGCCATCCCCACTCCTCCCAATAAAAACGGTTCACTCTGACTTTGACTTCTGTCAAAACAGGTATGAATTCTGTTTAGTTCATTTTCTTCCTTTATTCTTGATTTTATTTTTATACCCTGTTTTCCATCTCTTAGCTTGTATTTTCTTTTATATTTCTTCTTTTTATCTTTTACTATTTCCGTTTTCATTTGTTATTTATAGCCTTTTATTTTTCTTATTAAATTTTTATGTTTCATTGTATATACTTGTAATTTTCAATTTACTTTTTTACATATGTCAAGTGTTTGTATTTTTTTTAGCCCTGACAAAGCCCTGCAACGCGGGGCGAAACGTTGGCTCAATTAAAGTAGTTTTTACTATTTGAGTTTCATTTGACCGTACCCGGACCATATTCCATATATAATACACACGATCAATCAGCAATCTTCCAAATATGCTACAGTAAAAGAGCCAAGGAGAGAAAAAGTAGTTAGTAAATTTATTTTGAGAAATCAATATTTCAAAAACCATTCGATGCAGCAATGTTTAGGACACATTCAAATTAAAGCAAGATTAATGTACTAATGTACTATAAAGCACTTTATGGCATTTCTTCTTCGTAGTAGTAGTAGCTTTTCTGATATTTGACAAAATAAATTCACAAATTGTTAATTTCTAGTTGTTCGGGTAAAAGTTTGTCAAACATCATAAAAACACAACTCCTATGAAGATAAAGATTATAAACTGCTTTATATATTACATTTAACTAACTTTAATTTGGGTGTTAAAAGAAATCTATACGTTGTATTGTTTCTGAGATGAATTATTTTATAAATCAAAATCATTATCCGAACAGCTAGAAATCAACATTTTGTTGAATATCATAAAAACTACTGCTCCTACGTTGATAAATGTTATTAATTACTTTATAGTAAATTTAATTAGCTTTAATTTGAGTGCTAATAGAAATTTTTACGTCTAATAGTTTTTGAGATATAGATTTCATAAAATAAATTCAATAATTACTGATTTTTCAGTGCATTTTTTAAAAAATCTTTCTTTTTAAAAAGCTATATCTTGAGAACTATTGAGTGTAAATTACTCTATTATAGCTCATATATAAGAGAATTTACTCTACTTTAAATTATGTTCTCTTAGATTTTTTAGTGTTTTTGGTGTATTTAAAAATATGGAGCTCCAAATGAAAAATTAATGTTTTTTTTTATAGATTTTGAAAGAACAGCCATTTTTTATTCTCCTACCTATACCAGGCTCTTCAATTTTGACTAATAATTATACATAGTTTTCATAAAAGTAATTAAAAATTGGGGTTGAATGTCTGCCTTTTAATTAACTGAAATTAACTGCCGCACCCCCGACCATCTTCTTATCATATTAAATCTTCCGTCAACAATTAACACCTAATTAATAATAAGAGTAAATGCTTAGTAAGATATTGATATATTAATTAATTATCAAATTTATGACTGCTCTTTTAGTCTAATTAAAGGATACTGCTGTATTCCTTTTAATTTTGATAAGCTTTAAAGGTAAAGCCGAGGGTCTGTTAGGTCGAAGGGTAAAAAGGAACATGGGCTAATTACTGGCATTTTTGTAAAGAAGGGAAATACTTTGTAGCTTTACAAGAATATCCCGCCACTGATGTTATAATGGGCGGGCAATTAACAACAACAACAACAATGGCTCTATATCCTCCCCTGGGGGACTCCTGGTTAATGGCCCCTTGTTGCTGTAGCTAATGAATTCGGTCCATTCTTCGTCAATTACGTTCCCCTTTCGGGTCTAACCTCAGCGAGTACGGTTAATAAGGTGATCCGTGGTGCTGCCGAGGTGGGGTGGGGTAAAGTGGAAATTATTAAATACTACTCCTCCGAAGCCGAGGGCATTTCCATTCCTCTTCTTCCCTCCCCCCTGCATTAAATTCTAACGAAACAGGAGAGTGACTAGGAATTTGAAATTCAGATCCCGGGGGAGTTTAATAATGCGTCATGACAATTTTGAAAAATAATCATTCTCTCATCTTTATTTTATGTGCTTTGGAGTGGAAGTGAATTTCGTTAGCAGGTAAAAGGTTGAGTTATTATATTTTCTATTATATCCAAATGGTTTCTCTTTAGTAAGTTTTAATAATTCTTCTCTTTATATAAAAAAAACTTAAGTTTTGTTTGTTGAAAACAATTTTTAGAATTTATAGAAGTTCACGGAACAGTACTTTGTTATGCCGGATACAGTGATGCTGGCTATAAGTATATACACAGATCATTAGAATCCGCTTGACCTCTTCGTACTAATCTGGTAGAAAAAAA
>NW_027104846.1:55722-56795 GCF_000696795.3 Halyomorpha halys | reverse complement strand
CGCTTGACCTCTTCGTACTAATCTGGTAGAAAAAAATTCTGTTATTTCACCCTAGTTATTGTTTCCAAACGTAAAAAGAAATTGGAAGATCGATGGTTGACCGTGTGTGATAATAGAAAAGGAAGGTGGTCCGAGTGAGGCCATATAAAAACTCAAACAGTGATTAAACTGTTTGTATTCAGCCGACGTTTCGCCTCACGTTGCAGGGCTTCATAAGGGCTAAAAAGCAAAAAAAAGGTATGTATTGTCGAACTTAAAAGAATGATTGAGGTGTAATACGTTTTCTAACAATTTAGAGGAAAAAGTGTTGCAAGAGTTAATAGAAGATTTGTACAGGGAAATACGGTTTTTAAGTTAATTCTTAGATTTTAGTTAGGTTTTTGATTTGTGACAAAGTAGGGAGCATTGAGGTTGTTCGAAGAATTTTGGACTGTAAAGAGCTCAACTCCGTTTGTCCAAATAGGCCTTATAATAGTCATGTACATCAGTCTTTTGTAATGGATTGGAAGTTTGGACCGTTTGTCTAGTAAATGTTGTAATAGTCGGAATCTACGAGCAGTTTCCTGTCTCTTCAGTCTTGTATGAGAATTCCATGTCAGTCGTTTGTCCAGATTTAGTCCTAAGTAACGGATCTATTCGACAGGAATAAGTGGGGTGTTATTAAAAGATACTGTAGGGCAAGACCAAGGTTTACGACGAAGGGTAAATGTGATTTGGTTGGATTTATTGGAATTTATTTTAATCCTCCAGTTTTGGCACCATTCTTCAAGAGTGGTGATGTGGGATTGGAGAGATTGGGATACAATGGAAGGATCATTATTCACTGACAAGGGCATGTGTCATCGGCATACGTGGTGAGAATAGTGTTAGGATGGGTTGGGATGTCAGTTATAAAAACTGTATGTGCGGCTTTAGCGCACTTGCTCAGCCTCCACTGGCTCATTACCAGTGATGCGGCTAGAGGGATGCGCTGGGATCTTTTGAGCTCTGCTCTACCCCTCACACGTGGGGGATAGAGTGGGCTCAGGGATCCTCAGGTCGATTGTGTAAATATTGTATGTATTATTTTATCA
>NW_027104846.1:52320-53507 GCF_000696795.3 Halyomorpha halys | reverse complement strand
CCAATTTAATCTACCAAATTTTCTTATGTCATGTTTGAACACGTGTAGATACAATCGATCTGCTTATCAAAAGCAAACATTGAACAACTTCGTTGCAGAACGTGGGACACCTTCCCGCTTTAGGGCAAACTCATGCATAATTCATAGAAGCAAAGATGATTAAGTCGGTTTACATGGTGTAAACTCGTCGTAGTTGGAACGGAGATAAGTCTGAAGGCTAACAATTAAAACTGGCGAAAGCCCTAAGCCCCTAGGGGGGCCCGAATCCATTAAACAGTTTACTATCGCGAAGGGGGGGGGGGCAGAGCAGCTGGTCGCCGGCTGACATGTTGAGGCCCCGCTGATTTATGCCAGCGAGAGGCGGCTTGGCGGAGGTTCAACGGTATCGTAAATCTTCACTTACAGCCAATGAGTGAATTACACACTGCAGGCTATAAGTTAAGTGTACATTGAGGTGTGTAGTGTTTGAACTACACTTCCATTCTGATTAAGGCTACATTAAAAAAATAAATAAATAAATTTCATCCTTAACGCCATATTTTATAATTAATTTGTAAATAGTATTTAGTTAGTGTTGGGGCGAGGGGTGTTTCGTAAGTGAAAAACCGACCTCGATATCGTGATTGTGATATTTTAATTTTTTTTAATGAGAAAATTGACTAATTACAGAAATTGTTGTATTGACCTAGGCAGAATAGAAGTTGCGTTTTTATATTATTCAGTTCAAAAATTGTATTAAGATTGTCCCTGAGGATGGCCGAATTGGCCGAAACGTCGGACTTGTAAAGAAGAGAAAATGTTTTGAGACTATAATGGATAACTTTTAAATTATTTATTTAAATAACATTAACCAATCTCAAGAAAGTACGTAAGATTATAAATTTAATTTTTATTCTTTATGTTCAGATTACTTGCGTGTTCGAATTGACCGAAGTTGGAATTATCGAGATTACGCTGAGTATATATTTTTTTTCAGGAACCTTTTCATCAAAAATATGACATAAAATACAAATATATAATAAAGTATTTATGATTTTGAGTTTTACATGTTAAATATGTGTGCTCGCTGTTAATAATCTCCTATATAAGTACCCCAAAATCTCCAATCCCATATCACAGCCCTCGAAGATTTGTGTCGTAATTGGAGGATTAAGATAAATTCCAACAAATCCCATCAAATCACCTTT
>NW_027104846.1:49440-52270 GCF_000696795.3 Halyomorpha halys | reverse complement strand
CTTTATGTATGATTTTATTTGTGACAAAGTAAGGAGCATTGAGGATTTTACGAAGGATTTTGGATTGTAAGGATTGAATACGAGAGGAATTCGATGGTTTAGTGAAACCCCAAAGCTCAACTCCATATGTCCAGATTGGCCTTATTACAGTCATGTAGATCAGTCTTTTGTAATGTGTTGGAAATTTATACCGTTTGTCTAGTAAATTTTGTAATAGTCGAAATCATCGAGCAGTTTCTAGAGAAAACATTTTTTTTTTAAATTATTTATTCGTTATTATTTACAACTGTATAACATATATACAGCAAGTAAATTTGCTGTAGGTGAGATAGTGACATGATACAAAGATGTGGAGAATCTACTCATTAATAGAACTCCAATAACATTTCTAGAAGAGTAGATCACGAGGTCATCTTCTTTTCAGTCACCTAGGGGGATTATTAGGTAATGAAGGAGAAGCCAGGTTAGAAACAAGTGGATTTGGATGGTGGGGAAGTTTTCCATGGAAGGAATGGTATCTGGTTTTGGCCAAATCGGCGACATATAGGACATTGAGGTCATGATGAATGACCTCATTTGTGACAAAGCAAGGAGCGTTAAGGATTTTAAGAAGGATTTTGGACTGCAAGGATTGAATTCGGGAGGAATTTGATGGTTTAGTGGAACCCTTTCACCCCTTCACAACTGATGAATGATAAATTTTAACAAATAAGTGATTGTGATATTTTAATTTTTTTTAATGAGAAAATTGACTAATTACAGAAATTGTTGAATTGACCTGGGCAGAATAGCCTGCATGAAGTTGTGTTTTTAAATTATTCAGTTCAAAAATTGTATTAAGATTGTCCCTGAGGATGGCCGAATTGGCCGAAACGTCGGTTTTGTAAAGAAAAGAAAATATTTTGAGACTATAATGGATAACTTTTAAATTATTTATTTAAACAACATTTACCAGTCTCAAGAAAGTATTTAAGATTATAAATTTAATTTTTAATTTTTTATGTTCAGATTACTGGAGAGTTCGAATTAATCGAAGTTGGGATTATCGAGATTACATATTTTTTTCAGGAACCCTTTTATCAAAAATATGACATAAAATACAAATATATAATAGAAGTATTCATGATTTTGAGTTTAACATGTTAAATGAAAAAAAAAATTAAATGGAGGCATATTTCCTTCTTTTAGCTTGTTAGAACGATATAACATATAACATGGTTAAGAGTCTGATAATAGGTCTGTTAAATGGAGAATGATGTCACTCAACGAACCAGCTGAGCTCTTCACCATTTTGTTTGTTATCGTGTTAGGTTACTTTCTCGTAGATTGTGTTTTGATTTAGTTAGTATTGATTTTAAAACTAATAAAGAAATGGATGACAATAATAATAATAATAATCTAATGACAGTTATCAATTAGCTCATCTTGATTCATTTCCTAATAAGTCAGAAGATCAACAAGACACTCATTAATGTTGATCATGAACATTTGATTGAAATAATCATGATATTTAAGTCTTCAACAGTTTAAAGTATTGAACCACGATTGGAGAAAATTATGAACACATTTTTTATTTTATTTTCGTGTTCCTATAAAAATTCATTTTAATCGAAAATCATTTTGCACGATGGACATATTTCCCCTTATTTTATATTCTATTTGTAAGTAAGTGAAAGAGAATCAATTCAAGATTTTTATCTAATACAGTAGGCAATAAAGTGATAAAAGTTAAATATACCTTTATATCGATGCTATAAAGTGCTGTATTGAGCAATTCTTCGAGGCTAAGCTAAACAGATTTTACTGCTAATAAGGTTTCATTCATTTTCATTTGTCGTCAAATGTTTCATTTACAAGAACTGTGTTTCGTGTTTTAAACCATTAATTTATACATTTATAACTGAGCCATTTCCTAACAGTCTTTAAACTTAGGCCTGGGACTCAATATAGATTTTAAAGGCAACTTCAACAGCTTGTAAAAAAAAACATAAACCATCTATTGGATGTTCATCATCCTCATGAAGGACATACGGAGTTGAGCTTTGGAGTTCCATTAAACCTTGGTATACAATTCTCACAATCCAAAATCCTATGTTAAATCCTCAATGGTCTCCATGGACTTTGCCACAAATAAAATTATACATAAAGACCTTAATGTACCATATGTAACCTGATCTAGCCCGAATCAGATATGACTCCTTCTATTATAAACTCCCTAACCACTCAAACCCCCTAGTTTCTAACCTTGCTTCCTCATCCATTCCTGACAATCCTCCAAGACACCTGAAAAGAATATGGCCTTTTGAGTGCTACCAATGGGTATTTTTTCTACACGCCTGTATCACTCCATTCTAAACTTATAGACAATTTACTAAATTTATGATTAAGTACATTTGTAAATCTCAGTAAAAAAAAAATCTTATGTTTTATTTATTTTAATATGTTGACCTCTCTATTTGTGTGTTTTAACGTATTTATTCATTAAATTATTTTATTTTATTAGTACTATAGTTTTTTTCTGTTTTTTGTAAACTTATTTATCCATTCAAGTGTTTCCTGTAACCGGTTTTTTATTATATTTCCCTTTTAATCTATGTGTTAGTCTTCTTCTCGTAAAATGTATCTAGTTGTTTGTTTTTGGTAAACTGATCTACTGCTGTGACTATGAATGATGGTCTGATCTCACATTGGCGTCTAATATTGAATTTGTTTAGCGGGTCACTGAAGAGGATCTAGGAGGGTGAATTGCGGAGAGCGAATTTGTTGATGGGGTGAATTAAGAAATTGTAAAAGGGTGAAATTGGAGGAGCAGAAATGAGAAGGAAAAATA
>NW_027104846.1:46653-48650 GCF_000696795.3 Halyomorpha halys | reverse complement strand
TGACCGCAACCCTGACCATCTCCCTATATATCAATTTTTACGGTCAACTATACATACATATATAAAAAAAATATTGTTTGATTGCAAACATCAACTAAGTATACCTTTGTTAAAATTAAAAATATTGTATTAGAAGTAGATAGTTAACCTTATGAAGTAGAAAGTAGGAAGATAATCCGGATGGTGGACAATGAAGGTACAAAGTAGAAAAACTATTTATTCATAACCCTGTAAGTGTTATAGCCACCCTGCAAAGTGGGGCGAAACGTTTGTTAACAATAAATGGTTTTCTATTACTATTTTGATACCTTTATAGACCACCATCCTGACTGACTTCCTACAGTTTACTTCATATGGTCAACTATCTTATTCCAGTACATTTTTTGTAATTTTAACAAAGGTATACTAAGTAGGAATTTGCAATCGTAATAAATTTCGAATTTGAGTTTTCGATAGAAATACGGAATTGAAATTTCCCAAAATGGTCTTTGTGTGAACAGCCTAGATCAAAATCAAAAAGTCGTCCAAAACTGATATTACATATTAAAGGTCGGTATATGTCTGGGATCTGATTTGCATCTTTTTCGATTAAATCGATTGACATTGAGTGCAACTTTTTTTTTTTTTACTAAACACATTAGTATTTATTTTCGTGTGTGATACCCTATAAATTAAGCAATTAATAATTAAATCATAAACCCAATTTGTAATAACCAAATATATTAATTTATACCATACTATCAACTGAGTTCAATTGATCTACCTAAATCACTAAATCTAGCAATTTCGAAACATCGTCGGTTCTCCTACTGACTGAATACAAATTCGGGTTCCGTTTATCACTTTTCATTCTGCGGGATGTCCCATAAGTGACAACCTATGGAGAACATTTTTGGATGAAAAAGTGATTGATTCATTTATTCATTAGTAATGAATTTATCCCCTTCCAACCTTGATTTATAAAATACTTAGTCATACAATCTAATATGCATTAAGCATTTGTTATGCCGAGAAAAAAAAATAGAAGGGAATTGGGTGAAAAAGAGACAATTCCTCGAAAAGAAACGAGGATAAAAAGAATGAAGGAGGGGGAAGTAATTTTCAAAAAATTGACACTTCCGACGATCGGAGAGGGGGAAGTGGTAATTAAAGGAGCCGGAAATCCTTCAACTTTATACCTCCATCAAGAAACTGTTTTTCTTTTCTTTTTTTTTTTTTAATTATAAGTTTTTCTTCTCCTGGATAACGAGGAGCCTGTCATTGTATGACAAATAACCGCTCATTTTGCCTTCTTTTTTTCCTTTTTCAGCCTAAAGCCCCCGACGAGACGAAGCTGTGAAGAGGTACTGACGTAGAGGGTATAATAAATGACATAATAGATCTCGATTAATAGGGAAAGGTCCTGGGGGTAATTGAGAAAAGTGTCCTTGATCCTCCTCCTTTATAATTCAAACAGGACCCTCTCCAGGCAAAGTAGTCCATTATTCTTCTTCCGATCTTCCTTTCCCAGTTTTCTCTTTTAGGTACCTTCTACTCGAATTTGAAGATCTAGACAAATTGGTGGTAACATGAGGTCTCATTATTTTAGATGAATTATGAATATTATGAATTCAATGACAAATTCTGATACTGTAACATATATTTTTTTTGTAGGAAGATAATCCGGGTGGTGGTCAATAAAGGTATCAAAATATCAGAAGAAAAGTATTTATTGTTAACCAAATAGGCCGTGCGTTCTGGGACCTACGCCCCAAACCGCAGGGTTCGGAAAGTTATGGGTTAGATTCCACCTCATGGCAACTCATGTAGCCACCAGGGGTTGGGAAAAAAGACCACTTGCCGGTTCCCCCCACCAAATACCAGTACCAGTATTGTAAACCAACGTTGCGACCACATTGCAGGGCTTAATGAAAATAAAATACAAACGTTGTAAGAAGTGACAGAACATTAAAATAAATATACAGAGAAATAAGAAATCATGTAAAGAATATGTTTTT
>NW_027104846.1:44793-45792 GCF_000696795.3 Halyomorpha halys | reverse complement strand
CCCTGATGAAGACCTGAAACTCAGGTCGAAACGTCGGCATAAAATAAATAAATATGGTTTTGTTTATTTATGTTGTTCTTTGCTGACCGCAACCCCCGACAAACTTTTCCAATCATTAATCTGCGGTCAACTATCTACACCTCATTATAAATAATCTATAATAATAAAAACCTTTATACGTGGTAATGAATATACCTTTATAGAGAAATGTTTTCATGTTTTAAACTGATTCATAAATTCAGTTTGGACACTAGATCCTAGAGCATCCTGTATAGTTTAAATTTTCTGGTGATATAGTCATTTACTTAAATAAACTTTTGAAAAAGAAGAATTAATTGGAGTAGATTAATTAACTGCAGTTTATATTACTACTTGGGTTAATGTTCTTTATTAGAATGTCAAGTATTCCAATATCTGCGATCCTCCTAAAGTTTGAATTAAAACTTTCGCTTGAAAATAATTTTGTATTTATCTAAATAAACTTCTAAAAGTTTCATTATAACAAAAATTTCTTAAGAAGATCCATTATCTCTTCAATAGTTACTGCCTGATTATTCAGATGGAATAATACTTTAAGAATATTATTTATAAGTTGTGTTTTACATTGATTAAAACAAATAACTAATAAAAAGATGTAATGAGGACGAAACAAATAGAAAAAAATTACATGAAAATAACTTCATCAAGATAAGATGTGTTTAAAAACTCAAGAAATATGAAAATCTGTACTACTAGGGCTCATGAAGGGCTCAGTACTTAAACAGTGGTTCGATGGGCCCTAAGAGGTTCTGAACCTCACGGGTTAACTAGTGGCTACAGTAACAGAATAAATAATTATTTGCTACAGCCAGATTCGAATCCAAGTTATTGGAGTTAGCAGCAAAGCCCCTTACTCACTGAGGTATACCGCTCTGCAAGGAATATATTTATGTATCCCTAACTCTTAATGGGTTGTAAAGGCGCAGATTTGTTGTTGTTGATTGTTGCTTAAAGGCGTAA
>NW_027104846.1:41729-42018 GCF_000696795.3 Halyomorpha halys | reverse complement strand
TATTTATATATATATTTTTTAACAGTTGATTATGGTGGGAGGGAGTATAGTCTTGTACAAAAGACTATATATAACGTTATAATTAAAAGCAAATAAGATAAAATAAATAGATAAAAATAATGCTTAATAAAAGAAAAAAGTTATATTAATAGCAAAAATAACGACATTCGTAGACCTAACTAAACAAACAATTGCCCTCTGAGGGAGAAAAAAGTTAATTTGAAAAAAATACGAGGACAAAAATGAAATAAATAAATAAAATAGAGGTAGTGTGATTTATTTTATTTTA
>NW_027104846.1:37840-41359 GCF_000696795.3 Halyomorpha halys | reverse complement strand
TATAAAAGAATGTCCTGCAGCAGTCTGGGCCTCAGTCTTCGGGTTGAGGTTGGGTTTCCCAGGTTGTAGGTCACTGCTCCTTTAACTGTCGGCAACTGGGAGTGGAACTTCATAAACTGTTTTTTGATGTAATCCTCTATTGACTCCATTTGTGATTCCCGATGCAATTGGCTATTTCTTATGAACCAAGCAGCATCCACTGCGATCCTTAGGACTTTTTGAAAAGATTGTCATTTTTTCCTTTTCGTGAAGGATGCCGCTCTCCAGACTTCACAGCCGTACATCAGAAGTGGCCTGAGAATTGTTTTAAATATAAGAACAGTTGCTTCTGATTTTAATTTTGATTTTCTGTTTAGGATAGGATATAGCATTGCTAACCTTGCATAAGTTCGAGTTAGTTTGATGTTGATATGGTGATTCCAGGTAAGACGGCGATCTAGGTGAATTTCCAGGTGTCTTACTGTTTCACTGACAGGATTCCATTTATGGCTATAAGCCGTTATATACATACTTTTTGAAAAGATATATGTTAAAATTATGCAACTAGAAATATTTTTATGAAATTGAAGTTGGTTACTATATCAATTGATTCACTTGGAAAATTATTACAAGAAATGATTGTCACATTGAATAATATAAAAATATCTGTTCTGAAAATCTGTTATATTTTATAGATATTTTAATTTATTTTAAATTGTAATTAATATAAACATTATTCTTTTGTTTGTTTCAGGTAATGTGCATAAATAATCAATTACACTTTTCTATGTTAAGAGGTAGTCTGTTGCTCGTAAAATATCCAGTAAGTCAAAATACTTATCAAAATAATTAGTTAATTATGTTCGCCTAATATGTAGAAAAAACATTAAAAAATTAAGTAAAAGTAATTTCAGTTATATTCATAGTCTAATTAGTGTATATTCATACCTTTTAAAATAATTAGTTGTGCTATGTATTGTCTAGGGATTTAGTTCGGGGGCCAGGATAATAACTGAAGGCCATTATCCAAATATAAGTTAATTAATTAATTTACAATGGGTCCTGCAAAACTATTATTATAATTGTATTCTTTTCCAAACGCTTTTTGTGTGTTTACCAGTTAACTATTAAATACCTTTGTATTTATAAAATATTGTTACCATTAATTATATAATATAATAAGGGGTAGTATTGGGTAATATAATAGTATATAAACTATATCAAGGAACAAAGTATTTATTTACATTGATATGATTAAAGGAAATTATAATATGATTGAAATGATTTAGATAAATGGTTTGCCATAAAATATGATTATTACATTATTACCTAATATATATCTGAATGAGTGCAGAGTTGGTTGATTTGGGTGGTGCATCAATGGTGGACTTCGTCTGGTAAAAGTGCATCTTCCTCTCTTCTTCTTACTTCTGTTTCCTCTCCTGCTTCTGTCTTCAATCTCTTCTCTTTATTTCTGCCCCTACTTGTTTCAAAAAGGGGCGTCGCCTTTTGGGAATCTCATTTCCTCATTGGCTATCATCAGCCACGCCCAAGAAAAATACTTTACAAGGGTACATTGGAACATTTAGAAAAGTATTGCAAGTTTTTTTTTTTTTATAATTGACTTGACTACCGACAAAGCCAGCAGGCAGTACCTGCTTTTAATAGATTTGCTCAGGACCCTGTGCCCCTTAGCTACCTGAAAAGTGTCCTTTGTTGACATACCCGGCACAGGACATGACATATGGCAGACTTTTATAATATTAAAATTTTAAATTCCTCCATACATATCAGTTAATTATCCTGGCTTAATTTGTGAAAAAAAACATTAAGAGAAAAAATTAAATAATTTTATTTATACATTGTGTTTAAACCTAGAGAATGGGATAACCCTACATTCATTCAAAGTGAAAGTGAAGCCAAAAAGCCACGCCCATGGAGGCAAGGTTTACCTTAATAGGAATTTCCGCCATTCTAATCTTTGTATTGATCTAGAATGTAATTTATTTAATGTAATCTTTGTAATGAGCCAGAATTTAAAATATTATTTTGACGCTACACCTTGTAAAGGAAACGTAAAGTGGAAAATATGTCATAAAAACTATATTGCTAGGGTAAATAATTATAATAATACGTCTCAACTTTTATTATTTTTAGAGCAAACAATAAGTTTGCAAAACAAAAAAATAAGTTTTTAACTTATAATTCATGAATGACCTGGGCAGAAAAGAAATTCTAAATTTAATTTGAGGAAGAATTTATAATTGAAGATGTCCTAGAGGATGGCTAAAATGGCCGAAACGTTGGACTGATGAAATAAAAAGTGTTGAGACAAAAAAGGATACAAGTTTTGATTTATTTGATAAATTTTTGTATTAAATAAATTAAATGGTATCCTTATTAAGTCTCTTTATTAAACATTCCTTATTATATCAATAGTCCAACGTTTCGGCCAACTCGGCCATCCTCAAGGACAATCTAATCATTTAACAGCTTATTATGTATTCTTTTGTAACAAAATGTCAGGGGAGCCAAGCATCAGCGGGCCAAGAACAGTGTCATCAGTGAAGACCTCCAACTCCCCAATGTGACGGAGTTCATAAGCCGACGACACATAAATTTTTTTGATGGGTTGAAGGCCTGCTCTAACCCTCTTTTTAGGGAAATTGCTCCTCCACCAAGACCCGGGAGGTGGCAGTGCACTGTCCCCTTAGTCGACGTTCTCGACGAGGGAAGGACTTTGGATTCTACAGTCTAAAGTCGTTACACTCATACATATCCTGCGGAACGCCACTCCACGTTCCAATAATCCGCTGGTGTTAGCTGCAGGATTTGACTACCTTGATTGGATCCTGCAACGGGCCTTACAATGCCACAAGGCAATCCAAGGCAGTATACATATGTCATGTGTGCGTATATATTGTATAAATTTAATAATAAAGGTGGTTACGAACAAAAAGTAAAATTTAGTTTTAAAAAAAATCATATAATAAAATTAGTAATATGTCTCTTATTTTTCTGAAGGAGACTAATCAATTGGCGTATTATAATCTAAAGCAAATGTATACTTTCTAAGCTATATGACAAAAACTCTTAATTTTGTTAATGAATTCGGTATAGATAACATTTATCTATAATATAACATATAGCTATAAAATATATCTATAATATAATATAATATAAACTATAACATTTAGAGAGAGAAATACTTTATTTAGCTATGCTGCCTAAATACATCAGGTTGCTATCTCACAGCATACTTATCAATCCGTAATCGGACATATATAAATTGCACATACATGGTATAATCAGAAAAAAAGAGATATAATACACAATTTTTTTCCCCTACAGTTCCCTTTTACAATCAATTTCGGTCTGTACAACAATTACAAATGCTCCAATTTCACCATTTCATAATTTTTTAATTCACCCGATCAATAAATTCGCTCTCCGGAATTCCCCCTCCTAGATCCTCTTCAGTGACCCGCTAAACAAATTCAATATTAGACGGCAATGTGAGATCAGACCATCATTCATAGT
>NW_027104846.1:37222-37515 GCF_000696795.3 Halyomorpha halys | reverse complement strand
TTGTTTATTTTTCTTTAAGATCCATAGGTTATTGAATATTTGATGGAATCTTAAGATATCTGTGGCTGACTATCGATAAAATAAAATATCTAGGGCAATTATCGACAGCAATAAAACAAAAAGGGTCCGTTTTGAATTATGGTAAAGTATTATCTATCGAATGGACTGGATGCTCCATGTTGGCAAAGCTCTCCGGTATTGAAGACCGTAATGCCAGTGGGCACAGCTCCAAACCGCCCTCATCTCTCCTATCTTCGTCTCTATCGGCTTGTCTTCTGTACTCGGAATAAATA
>NW_027104846.1:36093-36792 GCF_000696795.3 Halyomorpha halys | reverse complement strand
TTTACCTTCGTAGGAATAGTAGTTTTCATGATATTTGCTAAAATAAATTGATTTGTAGTTGTTCGGACAATAAGTTTGATTTATGAAAAACTTCACTTCAGAGACCATTGGAAATACAGATGTCTGTCTGCACTGAAACTAAACCTAGTTAAATTTACTCTAAAATAGTTACTAATGTTTATCTTTGTAGGAGTAGTAGTTTTTATGATATTTGACGAAATAAACGCACAGAATGTTAATTTCTAATTGTTCGTATAAAATGTTGGATTTTTGAAACAATATATCTCTAGATTCATAAGACGCAACAGTCAAAATAAAGGAAATAAACTAGTGGGTTTGGACGGTTAGGGTGTTTATGGTGGAAGGATTAATATTTGGTATTAATATTAGTAAGGATTGGACACGAGAAGAATTCGAAGGTTTAGTGGAACCCCAAAGCTCAACTAGATATGTGTAGATTGGCCTTATTACAGTCATGTAGATCAGTCTTTTGTAGAGATTCTGTAATAGTCGAAATCGATGTGCAGTTTACTGTCTTTTCAGTCGTGTGTGAGGATTTCAGGTTATTTCTTTCGTCCTAATGTAGTCCAAGGTAGCGGAACTATTCGGCAGGGGTAAGAGCATCATTATTAAAGGGTACTGTAGGGCACTTGGTAAGTTTACGACGAAGGGCAAAGGTGATTTGATGGGATTTATTAG
>NW_027104846.1:33364-36043 GCF_000696795.3 Halyomorpha halys | reverse complement strand
TTCGGCAGGGGTAAGAGCATCATTATTAAAGGGTACTGTAGGGCACTTGGTAAGTTTACGACGAAGGGCAAAGGTGATTTGATGGGATTTATTAGTACTTAATATAAAAATGAATATTTATCTATATTTTCGGTTCTACTATCCTCTTTCCCAAGTATTTTAATAGTACATAATGGTATTAATTAATATTAAAAAAGAGATGTTTTGCTGGTTTTTAAAGCTTATTTTTCCAGCTTATATCTAAATCAATTTTTAAAAATGTGTAATAATTAATTACACATTAATAACTACATATGGAACATTAAGGTCTTTATGGATGAATTTATTTGTGACAAAGTCAGGTTGATTGAGTATTTTACAATCAAGGATTTGATCAAGATCAGTTCAATCAGTTGTAAGACTAATCTTACAATATGCTCGTCTGATCTGGAACTTCATTTGTTGAACTAATATTAAAAAGCTTCAAGTGATTCAGAACAAATGATTATCCATAATGCAATAAAATATCTTAGATACTTAGATATTAGATAAATATGACTTGAAATCAAGATTAAATTAAAAAAAAATCCATTCATGGAATTTAATCATGCTCCAATTGACTAAGCTGTCTAATTACTGGTAAATAGTCTTGTATTTAAACTGTCTTCTTACTTTTTTTCTACTTAAAAATTGAGTTATATTTTATATGAAAGGAATATGGTCCGGGTGCGGTCAAAAAAACTCAAATAGTAGAATTATACTATTTTATTGAGCCAACGTTTCGCCCCACGTTGCAGGGCTTCGTCAGTGCTATTTTGACGGCAGTGCAAAACAAAAACGCATTTTTAAACTATAGTTACAAAAAGGAAAAAAGAAAAAAACATAAGTGTAAAATATCAGGGGTATAAAATGAAAAGTAAGATATAATAAGAAAATGTTTCTTATTCATAATGTCATAAACTACTTTATAATTACAATAAACTAGCTTTAAAATTTTTTTTCTTATTAAATCTTACTTTTCATTTTATACCCCATGTTATTTTACACTTATGTTTTTTCTTTTTTCCTTCTTGTAACTATGTGTTTGTATCTTTTTTAGCGCTGACGAAGCCCTGCAACATGGGGCGAAACGTTGGCTCAATAAAATAGTATAATTCTACTATTTGAGTTTTTTTGACCGCACCCGGACCATAATCCTTTCATCTTTACACACGGTCAATCAATAATCTTCCAGTGAGTTATATTTTAATTTGATTTTACTTTTTGTCTATTTTTTATCAATAAATTAATACAATATTTTGTATTTAAAAGGTCCTGTTGAATTTATATTGTGTAGGGCATATCCCCGATCAATTAGAATGCTATTATTGCAACACAATTGAATAAAAAAATTATTGCTTGTTCTTAGTATTTCTTAGATATATTTTATTTTCACGGTTTTCGTATCATATTTTCCTGAACGGTCAAGTTGCTTTGCCTTCATCCATTTCAAGGCGACCATATAAAGTTTTCATTAGGCGATAAGTTACTACAAGTGGAAACTCCTTCTTTTACTATGAGGAGACTTTCGGTCTAGCTGGTCTATAAAAGCTTTTCATACTTACTACTGTATGGAAAACTTCTTACTCCTGAAGTTGATCTATCCTTGATCAAGGATTTTGGGTTTTAAGAGTTGGATACGAGAGGAATTTGATAGTTTAGTGGAGTCACAAAGCTCTTTAAAATATAAAATAAAGTCCTCCCGGAAGAGAGAACTGCCTTCGATGCAAACTAGATCCGAAGGCCGGCAGAGACTTGCTGACCGTTCAAGTCCCTAGGGACCAACTTAGAGCCAAGTTCACCTGGACTTAAGTTTGTTGATGGCGGCCTAATCAAAAGTTTTCGATGGCACTCCAATTGGTTTCCACTTGTTGACGAATCAATATTTTACCGTCAACTTACTTTTCTCATTAGTTCTGCTAGTACTGGTCCAATGGTTTTGTTATTAATGAATGTTTGACTTGGTGGCTTGCTAAAAAGAAAAAATAAATAAATAACTAAAACAAAAGCAAAGAAAACATAAACATTATTTGAGCGATGTACGTCTCTATTGATGGTGACTTAGAAATTGTACATTGTCATTACTGTGATAATGGTGTTAAAAGAATGCTGTATTCATTCATGCTGCTCAAATACATCGGGTTGCTACATTACACAGCATACTTATTAATCCGTGATCGGACATATATAAATTACATATTTTTACATGATATAATAGAAAAGAAAGAAACAAAATTTTTTTTTCCCCAGTTTTCTTATTCAATCAATTCCAGTCTACACACTAAATACAAACATTTCAATTTATTCCTTCTATTTCACAATTTTTATTTCATTTGATCAAAAAATTCACTCTCCCGAATTCCAGTATTCAGATCCTACTCTCTCCAGTATCCAGTATACTATCTCCAGTATACTCTCCAGAATTCAGATCCTCCCCAGTGACCCGCTAAACAAATTCACTACTATGTGAGATCAAACCAGAGAAATACTAATCACAGCAGTAGATCAGTTTACAGTAAAACAGATAAATAAATACATTTTACCAAAACAAAACTAATACATAGATTTAAAGAAAAATATAATAAAAAGTTGGTTAAAAGAAATACTTGACTGAATAAATAAGTTAAAAAAAACATAAATAAATAAAAATATGATTATGAG
>NW_027104846.1:26315-32234 GCF_000696795.3 Halyomorpha halys | reverse complement strand
AAATGTATACATAGGTAATTGAAAAAGTGGGTAAAATAATAAAAAATATAGTTGAAATCACATCGATTTTTATGTTGAATCCCACATTCTTGAATTTCATCACCATGAAACTATTTTTTTTACTGTTCTTAAATTAGATAGCTTTTTATTGCATATTATATTGCATCTTTTGGGTTTTTTTACTGAACAAAAATCCGAGAATTTGTTATATCTAGTAAATTAATACTCAATAAGTGCTTGTGTTTTATTGAACCTATATAAAAATCTTATATTCAACAACTAAGAACGAATCCGAGTGTTTGGTAACACTACAAGCTACTCTATTCCGTCACAATTAAACCAGCTTAAATTTGAGTGCTAATAGATGTTTTTACGAATGGTTTTCACTTCAACCCATGAAGGGTCAAAGGCTCAGTACTTTGTAAGGAAGTACTGTTACTAAACCATCGCTTGTGCAAGGAGGTGATTAGGTCAGAATCACGCTCGACCGCCTGATTTTTACGCAATTAAGGGTACCCAATTTATGAGGCTGGGTGGACCCTAGGAGGGCTCTAGAACCCAGAGGAGTTGACTCAAGGATACAGTGTAACAGAAAACAGTTTTCTGCCCAGCTGGATTCGAACCTCGTATTTGGAGTTAGTAGCAATGTGCCTTACCATGTTGCTACCGCACTCCCCGTAGTTTTTATTGAAGTAATCACAAATTGTGAGTAAAATAAACAACTGTATTTCTCCCTGGCTCTTGTACTATATTGAGATTTTTCATAACTCTTCTACCAGAACTCGATACAGGACTGTTGGTTATTTGAAATAAAAATTATTGACATTTAACAATTAAGGACATTTAAATATTTCGATAAAAAAATATTCTGGCTGATAAGAACTCTGTTTAGAGTACTGGTAACAATTTTCTCCATTGGTAACAATTTCCTCTTACCCCATCAGAACTCATTACACCCCTTAAATTACAAATATTAGAAAGATGGCAGGCCATGTTGGATGAAATTTCTCCGAGCAGATTAAAAGAAATCAAAAAATCAGTAAAATCATGGTCGACATCCTACCGTAAATGTCGCAGGGAGAAAGTTGCTCTAACCCGCTTGAGAATTGGTCATACTCTTCCTCACGCATTCTCACCTGATCAGAAAACTGCCACCTCCAACGTGCAAATATTGTCAGTCCATTCTCACGATTAGACATATTTTTGAAGAATGTACTCACTATTTGCCAACAATAAACAGGATAGGACTGACCCCAAATTTATCAGAAGCTCTCACAGATGAGAAAGATAAAATTACATTAGTGTTTGAATTTTTAAAAGAACATCGCTTTCTTTATAAATTATAACTCCTCTTGGATTTTAATTTTTTTTATTTCTTTTTTTTTTTTTTTTTAAATTTATTTATCTGGACATATGGAGTTGAGCTTTGGGTCTCCACTAAACCTTCGAATTCCTCTCGTATTCAATCCTTACAATATAAAACCCTTCGTAAAATTCTCAATGCTCCTTACTTTGTCACAAATAAAATCATACATAAAAACCTTAATGTTCCCTATGTAACCGATCTAGCTCGAACCAGATATCACACCTTCCATTATAAACTCTCTAACCACTCAAACCCCCTAGTTTCTAATCTTGTATCCTCTTCCATTCCAGATAATCCTCCGAGGTGCCTGAAAAGAAGATGGCCACGATGCCAGCTAATGTAAAATGTCAGAGTGCTACCAATGGCTAGTTTCTCTACACGCCTGTAACACTTCAATTTATCTTAGATCAGATTTACAAAATGTATTATAATGTACAGTTGTAAATAGCAATAAATAAATATTAAAAAAAAAATTGTTTATTATTAATTTTTACAAAACTTTTACCTTAGGCGTTGATGACCAGAGGGTTTTACGCCTTTAAGAAACAATAAACAAACAACAATCTTTTTCCGATAAGTTGTATCTAATAAAATAAATATTAATTAAATGTTAAAATAAAGGCTACTCATTTTTATTCATCCTGTATAAAAATCTTGTATTCAAGGTTATCCATCTTTTAAACATGAACGAACGAATCCAAGTGTTTGCTAACACTACAAGCAACTGTATTCCGGCCCGCATCGCATACTCCCATCCAATTAACCCATCCCAAACCTAATTCAACTAGAGCAGATGTAGCATAGTCATTCTATCTACCTCTCGGCAGTTTATCAACTTCACGAATTCTGATGGAATTTTTTTTTTTTAAATTATTCATGCCACAATTGTGTATTTTTTGTTTAACACTACAAATGTGTGTAGTCCTTTATATATTATGGCTTTGGCACTGATCCAAATGTACATAATATAATTAAATTCAAATATTAAATGTTTACTGAGATATCGATATGATTAAAGTTAATTAGGAGTTAGCATTTAACCATGAATATTATCTGCAGTAATTGAATCGAATCGGCTTTAAATAAGCATATCATAACAAATAAAGAGTTGCTATTATACCTACTGTATAATTCAGGATTGATATCAAATCCCCTTCCTGTGAAGGAATTAATTGTATGAGTGAGACCGTGTGTTTATCCTGGCTGTATAATGCTGGGGCTGTATGTACGTTTGTTTACTTAAGTTAAATTAACAAAATAAACGATCACTTTTCCCTGCCTAATGTATCATTATATGCTTTATTGTGCTAGGATGTAATTTTAATTCAATCTATCGTATTTCTATGTTTGACAGATCTTAACATTTAATGGACCAAATCGGAATAATATAAAAAATTTATTTTATAGAGTAGTAAATCCAGTAAGTCGATTCTATCGAAGAAGAAGTTTCACCCAGGCATATACCCGCTTCACAGATGTAATTTAGATTTGTTTTCAGAACACCCATCCTCTTACCGTTCTATCTCTCTGTTACCTATCATGGGAAAAATCCTTGAAAATCTTACCTTAAAACGCCTGTACCCCATCCTAGATTCCAACCACATAATCCCAGATCACCAGTTAGGATTCCGAACATCCCACTCCACTATCCAGCAATGCCATCTGGTTGTTGATGTAGTCTCGTCTTCATTGTAGAGCAGAATGTACTGTTTGAGAGTCTTTTTTGATGTAGAACAGGCTTTTGATCGAGTCTGGCACCCAGAACTGCTATACAAGATCCTTAAATTCCTACCCCCTACATATTATCTCATTATCCGTTTTTATATCTGAGACAGGTTATTTCAAGTAAATCACAACAGCGCTTATACATCCCTATTTCCTCAGTCTGCTGGTGTACCTCAGTAGTATCCTTGGTCCTATCCTTTATACAGTGTTTACAGCTGACATGGATGGGCATCCTAACACTATTCTCACCACGTATGCCGATGACACATGCCTATTGTCAGAGAATAATGATCCTTCCATTGTATCCCAATCCCACATCACCACCCTCGAAGAATGGTGCCAAAACTGGAGGATTAAAATAAATTCCAATAAATCCCACCAAATCCATTTATCGTAAACCTTCGTCTTGCCCTACAGTATCTTTTAATAATACCCCACTTATTCCTGTTGCGCAAAGCCGTTACTTAGGACTAAATCTGGATAATGTATATATGTATACAGTTGTAAATAACAATAAAAAACCTATAAAAAAAAATTTTTGTTTTCACTTTTGGTTGGGGTGCGGTCAAATGAAACACAAATAAGATGGAGTAGCTTATTTAATTGTGCTAACGTTTCGGCTAGAGTTCATAGAGTTACTTCGTCATCCTTGTACATAAATATATTTTTAACATTTCCAAAAACTATATGTCGTCACCCACTTACACGATTTCTTCCTCTCAATATTTTTATACTTTTTACTTTTTATTTTTTACCCACTTGTAACGTTTCCTCTTAAAAACACTTAGTCATTGCTTTAATTCGGAGTTTTGCCGTTATCAGCGCAGTATACCATTTGACGTTTGGTTTCCAAGCTAACAGGTTCGTTTTATTTTTTTTTCCCCTTCTTTTATCAATTTTCCTTACCCACTTTATTAGTTATGTTCACCATATATTATTATTATTTGGAGAAGTTTGTCGGGGGGTGCGGTCAGCAAAGAACAACATAAATAAACAACACCATATTTATTTATTTTATGCCGACGTTTCGACCTGAGTTTTAGGTCTTCATCAGGGCTATAGAACAAAAGAGTTTACAACAACATTTAGAGAAACATACAATTGAAAAGGAATAGTATACAAACAAATTTAGAATTATACAAAATATTGAATTGAATCATAAATGATAAAAAATTGATAACTGATAATTGAATAGTAAAAAAAAATTTTAATTAATTGATAATCGTGGAATTTGACCACACCTCCCGACAAACTTCTCCAATCATTAATCTACGGTCAACTATCTACACCTCATTATTATTGTTGTTCTTAAAAATAATTTTTTTTCTTTAATTATATTATTTCAATTTCTTGAGACAAGGTAATTATTTATTAAATAAATCAAAAATTTGTATCCATTTTTGTCTCAACGCTTTTATTTTTCACCAGTCCAACGTTTCGGCCATTGTAGCCATCCTCAAGGAGATCTTCAATATAATTTCTTCTTCACATTAATTTAAAATTTCTTTTGCAGGCTATTCTGCCCAGGTCATTTTCTTTATTATAAGTTAAAAGCCTATTTTTTATTTAAAATCATTAATATTTAATTTTTCTTATTTAAGATTATCCACAATTAATACACCTATCTTATATAAGAAAAATTGAATATTAATGATTTTAAATTTTAGATTTTATGTAAAAAATAGCCTGCAAAAGAAATTTTAAATTAATGTGAGGAAGAAATTATATTGAAGATGTCCTTGAGGATGGCTAAAATGGCCGAAACGTTGGACTGTTGAAAAATAAAAGTGCTGTGACAAAAATGGATACAAATTTTTGATTTATTTAATAAATAATTTTTTTCTTTTATTCATCTCTTTTGTTAAACTTTACTTATATTTTGTTAATCTATGATCATAGAAATTTTCAAATTAAAATCGACTTCTATACAGTTTAAACTTATCGAGTTTCGGATGTATTTTATCTTGTTGCCATTGGATTAGTGTTGTAAATTCTGTTATAATACAGGAAGAAAGTTGCTACTCAAACTCCAGATTCTATCTCGAGGTACTCACCTATAATGTTTTGTTTGTTCCGTGGGCCCGCATGAGATAAACCACTTAGAATTTGAAGTATTAGCCGAAGTGAAGTTGAGAGTTGGGCCTACACCCTTTGTTTGCTCCTACTCTAAGGCCATCAGTTCACCATCTTAGCAGCTCCAGAGTGGCTTAATACAACTTGAAGGCTTAGCGCAGATTTAGATGCCGTAACCTTCAACTACCGGCAAATAGGCAACCTAAATAAATTTAAGACTTTCTGCTTCAATAATTTCTTTGTTTCCTCCTTACTCTATTCAGAATTTGGGATCTTTTCACAAATAAGTATTAGAAATCGATCGCCAGGATAATTTGGGGTGATATTATGACATTATAAAAACATGTGGAAAATCTACCCCCTGATAGAACACCAAAAACATTTCTAAAGGAGAAGATCTCGAGGCCTTCTTCTTTTCAGACGCCTAGGAGGATTATTAGGTAGTGAAGGAGAAGCCAGGTTAGAAACGAGTTGGTTTCGGTGGTTGGGAAGCCATTCATATCATTCATACAGACTGACCAGTCCCTGCAAACAGTTCACTGTTAGTTCTCCTTCACATGTTAAGGCTTTGATCCCAGATCGTCGTAGCGATTGTACCAAGAAATTTCCCGTTCACATCTCTCCATTCTGCTTTCCAGGTACCCATCATATCAGAGATGAGCTTTATCATGGTATACCATTTGTTTCAAATTTTTAGAGATTGCTAGGATTTTAGTGTTCTTGACCAACATATATATCTAATTACCTTCATAAGA
>NW_027104846.1:23275-26265 GCF_000696795.3 Halyomorpha halys | reverse complement strand
GCTTTATCATGGTATACCATTTGTTTCAAATTTTTAGAGATTGCTAGGATTTTAGTGTTCTTGACCAACATATATATCTAATTACCTTCATAAGAGTTTTATTTCCCAATTTTTTCATTACTTTATTTTAAATAATTTTTTACACATATTTACTAAGTAGATTCTCATACGAATAAAACCATCCATAAAGACTTAAATGTTCCTTATGTAACCGATCTAGCTTGAACCCGATATTATTCCTTCCATAATAAACTCCCTAACCACCCAAACCCACTAGTTTCTAACTTTGCTTCCTCTTCCATTCCTGGCAATCCTCCGAGGTGCCTGAAAAGAAGATGGCCTCGTGACCTTATATTGTAAAATGTTTTTAGTGTTCTACTTGTAGGTAGTTTATCTACATGCTGTATCATCATGTCATTATGATCAAATTTACTTGTTGTATTTTTTTACACAGTTATAAATATCAATAAATAAAAAAAAAAAAAAAAGATTCTCATACGTATTTTATTATTTGTTCTTTTCTCTTCCTTAATTTCATTATTATATTTTTTCATATAGCTTTTAACTTCTTGTAATATTTAGACTATACATGTATTTCAACAATAATTTGTATCTGTATTGTTTGTTTTTTTCATATTTTCTAATCATTTTGCAAATTCTCTTATTCATTATGGTTGGTATCTTGTTAATGTTCTTAGCCTAATTATAGAATAATTCCAAATTCGAAACAACGACAAATCCCCAAAAATAGTCTGTGTGATTATGTGCATTCGTGTGTATGTGTGAGTATGTTATCTAGCACAAAAACCAAAATTGAAATTACATACTTACGTGTATGCCTCGGTTGTAACATCTTTTTCGATAGAATCGACTTACTATAGAATTCACATAATTCCGATTTTCTCTATAAAATGTTAAGATCTGTCAAAAACAGAAACACGATCAATTAAATAGAAATTACATCCTAGCACATTAAAGCAGATAATTGTACACGAGACTGGGAAAAGCGATCGTTTATTTGGTTAATTTAACTAAATTAAACAAACGTATACTCAGTCATTGTACAGCTAGGATAAACACACGGTCTCACTCATACAATTAATTCCATCACAGAAAGGGGATTTGATATCAATCCTGAATTATACAGTAGGTATAATGGCAACTGTTTATTTGTTATGATATGTTGATTTAAAGCCGATTCGATTCACTTACTGCAGATAATATCCTTGTTTAAATACTAACTTCAATCATACCAATATCTTCAATAGTAAACATTTAATATTTATATTTAATTATATTATGTACAATCAGTTAAAATAAATAACTTCTCTCCATAGATTGATATTGAACCTTCAAAAAACTTTCATAATAACCGATGGTCCTTCGGAAACTATAAAACGTAACCTCATGGGCATGGAAATTTCCTATGAAGTAATTTATCTAGGGCAAATAATTTCATATGTGAATAGAGATGCACAGGAAATTGAATCAAGAATAAGTTAAGCATGGAAGAAATTTTGGAGTCTCAGATATATTGTTAAAAGCCGTCAAGACATAAGGTACAAAATTATCCCAGCATTTACTTACTGGCTAAGAATATAGAGAGGAAGATTAACGCTGTCAGCGAAGAATGGAACGTACAATGCTTGGAGTCTCTCTAAAGGATAAATTTAGCTCGGTTCGATTAAGAAAAGAAATCATGGTTACCGACGCCATGATCTACGGTGGAAAAATGAAGTGGACCTGGCCAGGCTATCTCATGAGGAAATCGAAAGACAGGCGAGGCGAGCTGCAGAGTGGATCCCCTGGACAGGGTGAGACGAAGGAGACGAAATAACAAAACAGTGTGGCGGTTCATTATGGATGAGGCAGGCTCCAGATAGCGAATTGTGTAAAACTAAATGCCAGCAACTCATATATTAAGGTTGGACTATTCTCCGCTAAATAAACTCTAACACGGGAAGGTCTATATGTGAATGTGTTAAATGTATATATTCATTTTTCCTTAAAATAATTCTTTTTTATTCACTTATAAATAAAGACTAATTATTATTATTATTATTATATCATGTATGTTTGAATGAGTGTAAAATTATAAATTATTAAATAAAATTTATGCGATTGAAGTTCTCAGCCGTACTGCCCATTTGACTACTCATTTTTGTAGAGTTTTTTTTTTTTAAATACTTCTTATTTATTGATAGATATTACAAACTTCCACACAGTTGTGGGCAATAGGTAATAATAATAAATGATCACATTCATACTAAAATAAAACAAAATAAGAATACAAATAAATAAATGAATGAAAAAAAAATCTCTTTTAAAATATATACAAAAAACAGGATAAACAAAATGAAAATAATCAAGCTATGTATATGAAAAAAAAAATAACATAAAATAATATAATCTCTATTCGCATTTTTAGCGCACTTGCTCCGCCTCCACTGACTCATTACCAGTGATGCGGGGAGAGAGATGCGCTGGGATCTCTTGAGCTCTGCTCTACCCCTCACACGTGGGGGATACAGTGGGCTCAGGGATCCTCAGGTCGATTGTGTAAATATTGTAAATATTATGTTATCATTATGTTATTTTATTTTTCATACAGATAGTTTGATTATGTTCATCTTGCCTATTTTTTGTTTGTATACGTTTTAAGAGAGTTTTTATTATTATTATTTTTTTTTTTAATTTAATTTAATTTTTTTATTTTAGTATGTATCAGATTCATTCATCACTATTACCTATTGCCCATAACTGTGTGGCTTATTGTAATATCTATCAGTAAATAAATCTATCTATTCACATTGTCTTTGTAGAGTGAAGCAAAAAAATTAACAATTATGGCTTGAATAATTTCAGAAAAAAAAATTCTATCAGAATTCGTGAAGTGGATAAACTACCGAGAGATAGATTGAATGACTGTGCTACATCTGCTCTAGTTTAATTAGGTTTCGGATGGGTTAATTGGATGGGAGTATGCGATG
>NW_027104846.1:19888-23066 GCF_000696795.3 Halyomorpha halys | reverse complement strand
ATAGAAAATCATCGTAAATAATTTTAAGAAAAATAAAATAAATAAATAAAAAATTAAAATCGAGGAGGAGTTATAATTTAGAAAGAAGGCGATGTGCTTTTAAAAATTCTATGTAATTTTAGCTTCCTCATCTGTAAGAGCTTCTGATAAATTTGGTGTCAGTCCTATCCTGATTATTGTTGGCAAATAGTGAGTACATTCTTCAAAAATAAATCGTGAGAATGGACTGACAATATTTGCACGTTGGAGGTGGCAGTTTTCTGATCAGGTGAGAGTGCGTGGGGAGAGTATGACCAATTCTCAAGCGGGTTAGAGCAACTTTTTTTTTAGATACAACTTATCGGAGAAAGATTGTTACCAGTACTCTAAAGTTGTTACTTATTGACCAAAATATATTTTGTCAAAATATTCAAATGTCGTTAATTTAAATATTTTCTTCAGTAATTCCTTCAAATGTCAATAATTTGTATTTAAAATAACCAACAGTCTTTTGTAACCAGAGTTCTGGTAGAAGAGTTATGAAAATTCTCTATATAGTACAAGATTCGGAGAGAAAAAAAGTTGTTTATTTCACCCCCAATTTTCTACTACTTTAATAAAAACTACAGAGAGCGCGGTAGAACCATAGCAAGATGCGTTTCTATTAACTCCAAGGACTAGGCATCGAATCGAATATATACATACATCGAATCCGGCTGGGCAGAAAATTGATTGAGCGGATGGGAGTATGCAATGTGGGCCGGAATAGAGTACCTAGTTGTTGAATATAAGATTTTTATATAGGTGCAATAAAACACAAACATTTACTGAATATTAATTTTACTAGATATAACTAATGCTTGGATTTTTGTTCAGTAAAAATACACAAACGTACAATATAATATGCAATAAAAACCTGTGAAGTATGCAGTAAGAAGCTATATAATGTAAGAACAGTGTGATAAAAAAATATTTTCAGGGTGATCTGTGAAATTCACCTCCTTGCACAATCGTTCGTGTAGTGCTTCCTTACAAAGCTGGTTTAATTCACTATGATTTGGTTTATGACGTTCATCTTTTGGTGTAGTATTTTTTATGATTTTTGACAAATTAAATTCACTAAATGTTAATTTCTAGTTGTTTGTATAATTTTTTTTTAAAAATATATCTCCTGACTATGAGACGTACATATGTCTCCCAGCACTCAAAATAGAGATAATATACCTTACTATAATGTAGTTTAATACACTTGTCTTCGAATCGTTAGTAGTATTTATAATATTCGCATATGAATATAAATTTTGCGCAAGAAATTTTGTCAGAACTACTATAAATCAATTTATTTTAGCCAATATCATAAAAACTACTACTGCTTTTGGGTTCTCTTACTATTAGTAATCAAAGTGCTATAGGATGAGAAAGTTACACAAAAGTCTCGCATATCTTGAAATAATATATTTCGTGTTTTATGCAATACAAACTACACAAACTCGAAGCATTATTTATTTTCACCACCTCTCAGGATCAAAATTTTCAAATTAATTTCAAACAAAAAAAAAAGTTGTGTTGCCCCCCTAAGAGTTCTTTAGCCACCTAAGAATTCAAACAATTATCCTCACGAATCAAAGTGTAAGAGTTATCACATAAACGGGCCAATAATCTTACTATTGTTATAACCCTACAAATTAATAGCTAATCTTGTATTAAGTATAATATAAGTAATAGAATATAGTAATTAAAACATAATTTTTATTAGATTAATTATTTTATATATTCTTGTTTGAGAGTGGTTTAGTTTATTCTTAATTTAAAACAAATTTGATCCTTTTTTTCTCTCAACCTTTATTATTCTTCTATTCCTTTATTTTTCTCTTAAACTTTATTATTTACAATTTTTCCAATTAGTGATAAAAAAATTATTGTTATATGTTAAGGTGATAACAGAGTCCCAGCCTGTTGAAGGTAGGTTCTGTTTTAAGTTGCAAATGTAAATGAAGGAAGGAAGAAAAGTTTAAATCTAAGAAAAAATTTTTTAGAAAAGGTTATATAAGTAGGAAATCTATTTTAAAAAACAAAATTTTATAATGTTATTATGATATTATTTTAATGATTAATTTATTTTAAGATGGGACAATGGCAATTAGTCTGGATTTTTAAGATTTGAAAAAGGAAATGACATAAATATGAAGGTAGGGCCAAAGAAATCAGTGTGTAGTTGAAGGAAATAAAGTAATTGTTATATGAAAATAAAAAAAACTTTTTGTAGGTGGTATCCTTGAGAATGGCCTGAGGGTCGAAACGTTGGAAAAATTGTAAAGAATAAAGGTTGAGAGAAAAAAAGGGATCAAATTTGTTTTAAATTAAGAATAATTTTTATTTGTATAAATAATATACCGTATTATTTGAAATTATGAAGAACATGGTCAGGGGTGTGGTGAAACCAAAACTAAAAATAGTTATAACTTTTAATTTGCTGAAGTTTCGCCCCATTTTGTAGAGTTTCATGAGGGCTAAAATGATACAAAAACAACTAAAAATATTTTGACATAGTAAGATAATAAGATACAAAAAGGTAAATTGAGTATCAGTAAAAAGAAAATTATAAACAAAGGAAAGACAAGAAGAAATAATGTAGTATAAATATTTTTTTAAATTTATTTATTGATATTTACAATTGTATTAAAAATACAACAAGTAAATTTGATCATAATGACATAATGATATGATACAGGATGTAGAGAAACTGCCCAGAAGTAGACCTCTAAAAACAGTTTACAATATAAGGTCACGAGGCCATCTTCTTTTCAGGCGCCTCGGAGGATTGCCAGGAATGGAAGAGTAGGCAAGGTTAGAAACTAGTGGGTTTGGGTGGTTAGGGAGTTTATTATGGAAGGAGTAATATAAGGCCTTTATGGATGGTTTTATTAGTAACAAAATAAGGAGCATTGAGGATTTTACGAAGGATTTAGTATAAATATAAAATAGGCAATGATATGAACATTAAAAACATTTGCAAATTTTAAAAAAAATATTTTTTATATATTTTTATTTTTTGTCTCGTTTTGTTTTATCTTTTCTTTATGATTTTATTGTCTGATTTCTCACAAACTACTAGGAATAGAGAAGAACTGTTATTTGACACAGTCGGTTGGAGCTGAAGAGAGTCATTAGGACAATGCATCGCTAGATTGGATTCAAT
>NW_027104846.1:14324-17408 GCF_000696795.3 Halyomorpha halys | reverse complement strand
GAAGATGGAAATGGACTTCTACAAATAGTACAATATTGCAACTTTGAGAACTGAAATAACATAAATAAAAATTATATTTTGTTAAATATTATAGTCTTAAACATTCATCTCAAGAACAATAAATGACATTTTCTTTACTTCAAGAAGAATATATCAGTAATTGGCTTTTCTCTTTTCATAAAATTATAGTTATGCAGGGTGCGTATCGTCATAAATTTGGAAGTAAATGTATAGTGTTAATACATACATACATAATTCCTTGTTATACATTCTTCTATCTCTGACAGACTATATAAAGTAAATCACAACAGCGATTAGTTATCATTCTTTCTTCAGTCTGTTGGTGCACCTCAGGGTAGTATGTTTGGTCCTATATTTTATACAGTTTTTACAGCTAACGCCCCGCATCCTAATATTATCCTTATTACGTACGTCGATGGCACATGCCTATTGTTCGTGAGTAATGATCCTTCCATTGTATCCCAAATCCTCCAATACCACATCACCAGCCTTGAAGAATGGTGTCAAAACTTGAGGATTCAAATAAATCCTACCAAATCATCTTTACCCTTCGTCGTAAACCCATCACTTCTTGTCCTACAGTATCCTTTAATATTACCCCAATTATTCCTGTGGCGCACAGATTCACTACATTGGACTAAATCTAGATAAACGACAAATTTGAAAGATAGGAAACAGCCCGTCAACTATTATAACAATTTCTAGACAAACGGTCTAAACTTTCAACTAATTATAAAATACTCATTTTTATGACAATAATAATGCCTATCTGGTCTTAAGGAGTTAAGCTTTGGGGCTCCACTAAAACATGGACTTCCTCTTGTATCCTTCCTTACAATCCAAAATTCTTCGTTCTTTACTTTGTCACAAATTAAGTTATCCACCAGGAACTCAATATTCCATATGTTGTTGTTTTGGCTAGAACTAGATTCCAATCCTTCCATGATAAACTTCCTAACCACTCAAACTTGTTTCTAACCTGATTTGTCTTTTGCTTCCTGATAATCCTCCTAGGCGTCTGAAAAGAAAATGACCTCGAGATCTTCTTTAGAAATTTTCTTAGAGTTCTATAAATGGGTAGATTCTTAACGTGCCTTTATCATGTTGGGCCAAGATGAATTCGTGAGTAGAGAAATCTCCCATTGAAAAGACATCTGATATAGTACTGCTATGTATCGGTCTTTTGACAATCCTGGGTATTATTAAGGTGTTTCGTCATCTGCCCCTATACCTGGTCAGGGTATCCTTCTGGGAAGCTTTTAGCATCCTCGGATGTGAAAACATCTGTATTAAGTTTGTCACATTACCAGAGTCCCCTGAGAAAATTAGATTGGCTAACCTTTAAGTGTTCTAACAAAAATGACTGGTTTGACGAGGGATCGGAATCAAATTAAGCAGCTGCAGGCCCTTCCTGGACATGTCAAACTTTTTTACCCATTATCGGCCCTGAGGAGGGGGACGCCTACCTCGGGAGCCTTCGGTTACCAATGGCCAATGAGAGAGGATATTAAAAAATAAGGTAACGTCCCAAAAGGGAAGTGGGAGAAGAAAAGCAGGGTAACGGAGACACAGGAAGAGCCAGACGGAAACACTCAACAGGAAGGCTTAGACGGGTGAGGACCACAGTCAGGAGGCAGGCATAGAAGATGTACTTTGACCAGACGAAGTCGTGAGAAGGGCCACGAGACCTGGACAGCCCTTATGAAACAGAAGACTACGGCACTACATCCCACGGCATCAGCAGCTATAAGTATAAATTAACTAATAAGTAATCATGTAATAATCTATATTTTTGGCAACCTTTATCTGAATCATTTGAATCATTTTAATCATAATAACTAATTGTTAATAAATACTTAGTTTCTTTACTATTATATAACCCAATATACCACCTTTTATTATATACCTTATATACCCAATATACCTTTTATTATACTATATAATTAATGGTAACAACATTTTATAAATATAAAGGTATTTAATTGGTAAACTGGTAAACACACAAAGAGCTTTTGGAAAGGAATCCAATTATAATAATAGTTTTTTAGGACTCAATTTATAATCAATTAATTAACTTATTTTTGGATAATTTCCTTCAGCGATTATCCTGGCATCCCAAGTAAATGTCCATAGATACATACCAGTATATCTACCTAATGTAGCAGATCTCTGCTCCAGAAGCGTTTCAGTCGGACGAATTTTGAGGCTATGTGTCAGTCAGTAATGTTTGTACCTTGAAGCCACTCACACCTGCCTGAGGTGTAACTTACGGTGTGTTAGCGAGTGAGTCTTGAAAAGTTTTTGTGTAGTTTTTTTATTATGTCAGTCACAAATGGTATGTCCAGGTCTTTCTGTAATAATTGTGATGTAAAAGGAACTGATGATGTATAAGGTATGTTCAGGTGAGTGATGTATCGGGGGATTTTTTTATGGTAACATCTGAATAGAGTAACAAGCCTTAGTGACGTAAGTCCATATATCAGTCCAAGCAGCACGTTGTATATTTTAAGTTTTTTAGTAAGTGATATTTTTGCGATGCAGTAGTCGTCGAAGTGAAGAAAGTCGGTTATTCAGTATTTTTTTGAAAGTTGTCACTTGTGACTTGATGGGTGTCTGTCCTTCAAAAAATTCTGACCGGGTCAATCCAACAAATTACCCTAATTATTCAATTTACACATTGACTAATTACACCACAAAAATATTGTTGTGATGAATTTTTAACAAAGAAGATGACATTTATTTTAATGTGAACTTTGATTAATTAGGTTAATTTGTTGGATTGGCCAGGGTAGAATAGTATGCATAAAGTCGCTGTTTTTAAATGATTTATTTCTAAAATTGTATTAACCTAAAATTTTGTTTTCAATAAAAATCCTCATTAATGTTTACTAATAATTACTTTAATTAATCGTAAGTGACGTTTCAGACATCTGGTCTATTCTATAATTCTACTAGAACAAATTATATCTTATCAACCCTTCCACATACCCACTTCCACATTTTCATAATTTATGACGTTATCACACACTGTATAACATTTATTATATCAAATGAGAAAACTTG
>NW_027104846.1:12344-13469 GCF_000696795.3 Halyomorpha halys | reverse complement strand
TGAAGTACCACCAATGGGTGGTTCCTTCCCAAGATTTTCAAGTGTATATGAAACATACTACATATTTACCTATTGCATTATTTTGTACAGTTGTAAATTACATTAAATAAATAATTTAAAAAAATTATCATTTATTATCATTTATTTTTTACCTAATATTAATATTTTTTTTACTGTTTACTTTAAAATTATTTTAAAATGTGACGTACTTAACTGACATTCCAACTCCTCTCAATACAAAAGGTTCACTCTGACTTTGACTGCCGCCAAAACAGGTATGAATTCTATTTCGTTAATTTGTTTTTCTTTTTTTCTCTTGATTTTATTCTTATCCTTTTTCATCTCATATTGTTCTTTCTTTTATCTGTTATTTTCGTTTACATTTATTGTTTATAGCCTTTAATTTTTCTTATTTAATTTTTACGTTTCATTGTATACCCTTGTATTTTTCCATTTGTTTTTTTTTTTTAGTTTTAATCCTTTTTAGCCATGACGAAGCCCTGATACGTGGGGTGAAACTTTGGCTCAAATAAAAATAGTACATAATATTACTATTTGAGTTTAATTTGACCGCACCCGAACTATATTGCATTTAAAAATATAATTAATTTGCAGTGTAATCCTGAAGTTGAGATACAGCTCTGAAACGTAGGGATGACAACCTTTTCGTAAAAAAAAATTATAAAAAGAATATTAAGATTTTTTAGATAAATAATAGATTTAAAATTAAAGTATGTTATAAAACTAACATAATTTATACATATTTTGAGTTTTTTTTTTTTAATGAGATAGGTCTTGATGAAGGAAATGATAATACAACTCACAGATTGGAAAATATAAAATATCATAAAAGTAAACAAACTATAAAAAATATATTAATTTTTCTCGATGATTCGACTGAAAATTGAGCAGCTCTACTGATATACTCAGAGCAACCAAACGAACTTTGTGAAAAAATTGAAAGCGTATTTTACGACTTCAAAGTCAATGGGGATATTTTTCCTCATTCATTTTAGTTGCTAATTAATAAATAAAAAAAAAATTGTTTTGCTATAAAAATTCGTATTTTAGGTTTTTTGGGGGGGATGGGAATAACAAATATAAATTTTGTTCCTTCTAAAAATT
>NW_027104846.1:11674-12294 GCF_000696795.3 Halyomorpha halys | reverse complement strand
ATCTTGGACTACACCTTGACAAACGACTAACCTGGAATCCTCACACAAGACTGAAAAGACAGGAAACTGCACGCAGATTCCGACTATTACAGCACTTATTAGACAAACGGTCTAAACTTCCAACTTATTACAAAAGACTTATCTACATGACAATAATAAGGCCCATCTAGACATGCGGACTTGAGCTTTGGGCCTCCCCTAAACCTTCGAATTCCTCTCGTATCAAATCCTTACAATCCAAAAGCCTTCGTAAAATCCTCAGTGCTCCTTATTTTGTTATAGTGATGAATGATCTCAAATATACTAAAATAAAATAAATTAATGAATGAAAAAAAAACACTTAAAATATATACAAACAGAAGAATAAACAAAATGAGCATAATTACACTATGTGTATGAAAAACTATAATCTCTAATCACATTTACACTCTAATATACAATATTTACACAATCGACCTGAGGATCTCTGAGCCCACTCAATCCCCCACGTGTGAGAGGTAGAGCAAAGCCCAAATGATCCCAGCGCATCCCTCTTGCCGGATCACTGGTAGTGAGCCAGTGGAGGCTGAGCAAGTGCGCTAAAAGCACATTATTAACATATTACAAAAAATAAATAAAAC
>NW_027104846.1:10738-11131 GCF_000696795.3 Halyomorpha halys | reverse complement strand
AAGCCCATCGTGTTCTCTGCTTTCCCGTTCGAATCAGGTGTCTATTCTCTTTTTTGTTTATCCTTCAGTTATTCATAAAATGATTATATATATATATATTGACCTTTTATAATGTTTACTATAGTTAACAACAATCCGATCTGGTATTAAATAAAGAAAAAAATAAATAATGACATTGAAGATACCAATTGTGAAATTGGTACGTATGTAAATGTCATAATAATGTGGAATTGAAATAAATTATTTTTTTTTTTCACTTAAATGGTAATTATTTATTAAATAAATGAAAAGTTGTATCCTTTATTGTCTCAACACTTTTTATTTCAACAGTCCAACGTTTCGGCCTTTCTAGCCATCTTCAAGGACATCTAAATATTTAACAGCTTATATTAT
>NW_027104846.1:7676-9473 GCF_000696795.3 Halyomorpha halys | reverse complement strand
AAAGACATAAGTCAACCCTGTAGGTTCAGGAGCCCTTCAGGGTTTACGACGCCTCATAAAGTGGGTACCCTGCCCTTAATTGGGTAAAAATCTGGCGGTCGAGCGTGATTCTGACCAAACCACCTCCTTGCACAACCGTTGGTCTAGTAACAGTGTCCGGGGTTTCAGGTGTTCTAAGCCCGACTAGGGGTTCCCCGTACAGGTATTATATTGTATTTATATTATATATTTACATAATTATATCCAATGTATTTGTATTATGTATCTTATGGGTGCACTCCTGGCAGAACAAAAGTTTGTCCGATATCTCCTTTTCGGTCACCGTCTCATCTTCCCCAGAAGTATGAAGACGACACATGCCACAACCCCCTATCCAGGATGTGCTGAAGAAACGTTGCCACCCTCTCCACTGTATCCCCACTTCTAGTGTTAATGACCGCCCATTGAAGTAGAACACCATAATTTTGAAAACAAAACATACACTGATAACTATCATCACTTCATATTGAACAGTCTTAACGTGCTCAAAAACCAAACTGTCACCTTCACAAGAACCAAGCCCACTAAACATATTGCTCATGTTTTTATTACGCCATGACAGCTGTAACACTTCTTGTCTACGCTGATATAGCCAGTATTTTGATTTCACCATGGCAACCGTAACAGTTGAACAAATGACCAGTTTTTGTTTTGTGGGATGAGAAAAATTTAAGCTTTTGTTGAACCTTTATTTAAAATAATTTATCTTTTCAGTCATGGGTTCTTAGTCCTCAAGTAAGCAATATAAAAATATATTAATAGTTACAGTTTTTCAGTATGAAATTTCAGGCCTGTCCTACAGTATCCTTTCTAAATACTCCACTAACGCCTGTTGAACAGATTCGATACTTAGGACTCTATCTTGACAAGAGACTTACTTGGAATCCACACACAAGAATGAAACGACAAGAAACTGCTCGTAGATTCCGATTGCTACAACACTCACTTGACAAACGCTCTAAACTTCCCACACACTACAAAAAATTAGTATATACTACGATAATCAGACCAATTTGGACATAAGGAATTGAGCTCTGGGGCTCCATCAAATTCTTCCCGCATCCAATCCTTACAATCCAAAATCCTACGTAAAATCCTTGATGCTCCTTATTACGTTGCAAATAAACTATTCTCAAAGACCTTAACATCCCATTCGTTGCAGATTTGGCCCAAAACAGATATACGTCTTTTCATTCCAAACTCCTAAACCATCCTAACCCATTAATTCTTAATATTTCATCCCTGATAATCCTCCGAGCCGTCTGAAATGAAGATGACCACAGGACCTTCTACTATATGAAACATACAACATATTTACTTATTGTATTATTTTGTACAGTTGTAAATTACATTAAATAAATTTTTAAAAAATCAGGTTTGAAAGATTTATTTTTAACTTAAAAGCTCTTTTTGTAAACAAAGACCTTGATTTTATTATTTTATTATCGAAGGAGATGTTGCGCAGCAATTTGGTGAAATAAAATCAGGAGCGCTAACGAACTTTTTAAGCCGGGACAGTCGATATCGCCTCGCCAAATAATTATGATCATCCTCGAACCCTTCCCGCTCTAATACCGCAGATTACAGTTTTCAATTAATTGATATTGTTTAATCCGTCTTCAGAAAAAAAAAAATGATCGAAGGATTTTTACGTTATTTAAAAAGTTTCCATTGTTACCACTTTTTAAGCGGGTTTTAAAATTAATTTCTTACGGTTTAATGTGTAGATTATATTTATATATTTTTTACCTGTTATAG
>NW_027104846.1:5419-6341 GCF_000696795.3 Halyomorpha halys | reverse complement strand
AGAGAATTGTTTCCTGTTCCACTGTAGCCGTGAGTCAACTCCTGTGGGTCTGGAGCCCTCCTGGAATCCACTCAGCCTCTTAAATTGGATAAAAATCGGGCGGTCGAGTGTGATTCTGACCAAATCACCTCCTTGCACAACCGTTGGTCTAGTAACATTACTCCCCTACAAAGTACCGAACCCCTGACCCTTTCATGGGCTGTAGCGGTGCAGATTTTAATTTTTTATGTAGGAAAATAAGAAAAAACGGTGCATAGATAATGTTCAAGCCATATATTAATATTAATTTGTAAATATTCATTAAATAAATTTAATTACATTTTTATTTCGTATTTTCCGTTAATATAATATACAGACGTGAGAATTAGGCTTTAAATCCTTAGGGTGAAATACAAAATAAGAATGAAATTATATAACTTAATAAAAAAATATCATAAAACATAAAATGACAAGCACTTCTGCTAAATAATGGAAAACAAAAATGATTAAAATCTAATTTAATTAAACTAAAAATAATAAATGGAAAAGTACAATTTTTGCTAATATACATATTTACATGGATAAAGGAAATTCTGAAACATTAAGTACAGAAAATATATAAACCTGATTTGAAACATTCAATTGTTATTCTTCCGGAATTGGGTGGCCAGAAGGTGGTTGAAGATACGGGATTTGAAAGTTGGAAGGGTATTAGAACTACGAATAAAGGAGGAAATAGAATTCCATAGGGAGGAGGAACGGATGAGGAAAGATCTACCAAAAGGTTCGATGGGCAGTTACATATAAGTCTGAAGGCTGTGAGTGGGTATTGCGGGACTGCACTGAGAATTTAAATTGAAGGATATCTGAGATGTACGATGGACGGCGGGATTGGATAACTCGATAGAGGAAGGAAGCAAGAAAATATTTACGAAGGAAGGAG
>NW_027104846.1:0-309 GCF_000696795.3 Halyomorpha halys | reverse complement strand
GAGAAAACTCAACTAGTAATATTTTTATTTTCGAAAAAAAAGTGCATATTGGATTTACATAATCCGAATTTTCCGGTACTTTTTTTTATTTAGTATAAAGTTGGGGTCAGGGATCCCATTTTTTTATGCCCCCCCCCCTTGCCGCGTACGCCTGAATACCACAAAGACGCAACAACTGCGAAACCACCTTAATTTATCTCTCGTGGCATGCAAGTCAGGACTTGAACTGTCCCTACAACCACAGCCAACGACTAGCTGCTTTCAGCCTCTGAGAGAGATGGACGTTTATCGAGACACAAGATCCTGAAG
>NW_027104845.1:0-5006 GCF_000696795.3 Halyomorpha halys | reverse complement strand
TATATATGTGTGTAGCCAGGAGCGCGATAGAACTGTAGTAAAGCACGATGCTACTCCAAGGACCCGGGATGGAATCCGGCTGGGCAGAAAATTGTTTTCTGTTACAATGCAGCCGTGAGTCAACCCTGTGGATTCTGGAGCCCTCCTGGAGTCTACAAAGCCTTATAAATTGGGTACCCTTGATTAGGTAAAAATCCGGCGGTCGAGATTCTGACCAAATCACCTTCTTGCAAAATCGTTGGTCTAGTAACAGTACTTCCTTACAAAGTACTGCTTTTAATTTTATTTTAAAATATGATTATTCATTCTAACCTAAAACATGCAATGTGTAAAAATCTTTAATACCATGAAGGTCCTTTCCTAAAAGGAATAATTTAAAGCATTTTTCAGTCGAAGATGAGGTCTCAAAAATAAAATTTGAAAAATGTATGTTTCAATTCTCTTCCGTTTCCACGTCTTTAAAGAAACAATTCTATCTCTACTGCTGAATAAAACAGTGGAAGCGGATTCGCATTTTTCAAACCCCTTTCCAATTTCGTGTTGATCCACTTGTTACTTATTTATCTTCCAAAGTGCTGAGAGCTGCTTTAAATGCATAGAATACTGATGAACTAGTTCGGACTTGGTAACATACAGGCAAGTTAAGATTTACAGAAATTAAACCAAAACTTTTGAAGTGCTAATGCGATCATCATAAATGAAAAAAAAAGTTTATACGGATTTATATACACTTTTTTTCTTTTAATATACCCCTCAGAAAACTATTCTTCTTCGCTTTTAATCTTCATTTTTAAACTATTTACCTATTTATCTATATGATCAATATATTGAATACAAAGGTGTAGTTAAGTTTATTCTTTTATAAAAAATATTTAACTAGTTTAGTTTAGTTTTTTAAAATATATTTTTATAATGGAAACTCAGTAGTGATAAAAATAAAAATTATTCTAAAATGTAAAATAGTGTTTTAAGTGGTTATTAAATATTTTAATTTATTTTAGTGTAGTAAAAATTTGTTTTTTGTTTTAAGTAAACGAGCTAACACAATGGAAGCTCTTATCAGTTGAAAGAACAATTTAAAGCTGATCAACAAGGTTTACAAACAAATGATAAGGCCAAACGGTGTAATGCCAAATCATTTGTAAATAAACTCAATTCAAGATGACAAATCTAATAACTGAATTTGATAATCAGTGACTTTAGAGTTATACCCATATAGAAATGTAAAATGTTTTAACTTTTGATATTAATTGGTTAATACAGATTATTGCAGTAAAATAGTTTCTTCTTGGCGTCAATAAATATAATCTATAAGATGGGTCATTAAACACGTTAAACCATTTTAGGATTTTTTTCATAATTTTTATTCCAGTACCATTTGAAGAGTCCAGAATTTATTTTATAACACACAATTTTAGGGTAGGTATCTGAAAATTAGTAAATAATATGCCTAGTCTATTTTGAAATTCTAACGTGAGCGCCAGTAATTGAAAAAAAAAAACCTAAAAACTAATCCACTCACTTTGATCTACTATGGAGGCTATCTGTATTTTACTTCCAAAAGAGATTTATAAATAGTAAATACAAATTTAAAAAAATAATTAAAAAGGTTATCCTGCCAGTCCACTACATGACTAGTGAAGGCAATATGCCGCACAATAAGTAGGTATGCATTTTAGCAACTCGAAATAGTGACTATATTATTGAGATTTTATGAAGTGAAATCTGGGCATCTTCAGATAATGAACCTTTAAATTGAAAAACTGGATTGCAATATTTCGTTATTAATCACATAATAAAATTTCAATTGGTGAATAATAAAAAAAAACTTTTTATCCTTGGACAACGGAAAAAAGATATGATCATAAAAAGGTTAAGGAAAATATGGTGTGGAAAAAATGAAATCACAATAAATTCAGGCAATTACATGAAAAATAAAATATTATTAACATTGCTAAGAAAAAAAATCTATTTAGGCATTCACAGAAATATAATCTACCAATTAAAAATAAGTACAGGAAATAATAAAATATATTCTCGATACAGCATACAGAAATTTTTTTAAAGTTTTACGATAAACAATTTATGAATATATAGGACAAAGGGAAAAATTAAGTGTCAAAATAATTTTAAAAGCTCATTGTAATTGTTTAAAACTAATAAAACCCATTAGTTGAGGTATTTAAGTTATAATTATTGTAAGGAAAAAGAATACGGGGAAAAAATATATAACAAAATGAAGGAAATATACGTTTAGGTCAGAACATTACACAGAATATTACATATATGTGATGAAATTTATAAAGATGTAAAAAATAAGAGAATATAGAAAAATATATATATTATAATAACGTTATTTTATTTTTTGCTAAATTAGGAAGGTAAGACTAATAAATGCTACTTGGAATGAAAGAGGACGAGTAGAAATGAACAAGATAAATTAATCACGTTCTAAAGAAGCTTTCAGAATGGCAATTATAGAGGATACAATGGAAAGCAGTGTTAATTACTTCATTATTAAAATAGTCATTATCCCTCGTGATGTACGATACTTCATGTCATTACAGCCGCAGAGAAACATAATAGAATAAGCACATCAAGTAAGGACTTGTGAAGAACTGCCTTCCGGCCGAATCGAACTTACCATACCTTCAAGAACCACTCCTTGATAAGTATATCAAATAAACGATAAATTAATTTAATTTAGATTAATTAGTTTATATTTGCTTGTTTGAGAGTGGTTTAGTTAATTGTTAATTTAAAACAAATTTGATCCTTTTTTTCTGTCTCTTTGATCCTTTTTTAAAGAATAATTTAATTTAGCTAACCTTGAATTAATAAAGAGCAGTTTGGAGTTATGATTCTTACAACGATTTTAGCATTCGTTTCAACCGGAGAAAAATAACAGAGTATCCATCAAACTAAAACGTTATTAGTACTAAAAAAATACTAAGTTTTCAATAATAATGGATGTTTTTGAAGACGTACCAGCTTGGGCTTCTTCCTGAGCAAGCGAGCAATCTTGCCAATCCATGGCCAGAACATGGGGGCCTTCAGCCTCAGACTGAAGACTCCCCCGTGAGGATGTAGTGGGGGACATGGCTAATCCTTTAGCCGATCAATCCTCTGTCATTCCCTGTCTGTAAATACCATGCCGTCTGCCTGAGCATCCCGGCTACAGCTGGTCGCTCTATAATAGATGGCTTCGATCCCCACTTTATCGATCAAGAAGAAGTAAAAATATCTACCCTTGTGGGGGTGAAACGGGATGAATCCTCCATTAGTATTCCTTTCAGGTATTAGGGCACACGCTAAGAATTTTCCCGGTCCGATAAATAAAACACGTTTACATTAAGACGCAAATTGAAGTGAATGGAGGCTTGGCCACGCAATGAATTTTATCAAGGTCAGAAAAAATCAAGGTAAAAATACTAAATTGTTTATGAACAATTATAAATAAAAATAACAGTGAGAAAAAAAAATTTGTCTTTCGATGTAGTGGTATTTGGCCAATTCATGAAATTAATTTTCAAAAGATTTATTTATTTTATATTTCTTTATGACATTTTTCTATAGTATAATATTTGGTACAATGGGATTAGATTAAGAGAAAATTCTAAGGTGCTTCATTCTTTCAATTACACATATTTTTTTGGCGAAATAAAGGAAAAAAGTCATTTATTTAAAGGCTATTCAAAGAACGAGATCCACAATATAAAAAGCCGTTATAGCGTGGGTCTACCATAGTTATATAATTACAATCATTCTGTTTTTCAACGGATCGGATCAGTGGTAAGCCTCTTTGCTACTAACTAAAGGACTCAGGATAGAATACGGCTGTAACAGATATTTATTCTGTTACTGCTACCGTGAGACAAGAGCCAACGGTTCCATCGAGCCCCATAAAATGGGTATCTTAAATTGGGGAAAAATCAGGCGGTCGAGCGTGATTTTGAACAAATCACCTCGTTATACAACCGTTGGTCTAGTAATAGTACTTCTTCACAAATATTGCAACTCTTACATAGGTTGCACATTTGCGCATGTATAGTTGGCTAGGCAGGACACAAATGAGCAGTTTTTGATCTGACGCGACCTGATGGCTTAAATTACTGAGCACAAGAAACAATGTTTTACTGTTTTTTACGATATGTATTCAAAATGAATATATATATAATACATTTTTTCAAAAAGAACCTCTTGTAATAATTGGTACATGCGTTGATTAAGGCTTCATCATCAAGACACCCGTTTTGGACTTCTCAGCCTGTCGAGGAACCTCAAACTACAATGATGGAAATTCTTTTCTACAATTTTCACCCCATTTACGTGCAAACTTTCAAAACAGTAAAATATTCATTGAATCCTTTAGGATGCGCCAATTCAAAAAAGTACCTAATATGAATTTTGTCTTTACTCTAAAAATACATACAATAAGTAACCTCATTTCGGAGGAACTGGCCAAGTTAGATCAGCAGGAGAAGCCTATTAAATAAACAATAACCACATGCCACTGTCACAGTGACTACCGAAAACAGTAGTTAGGAGTGAACATGTTTAATGTGACACATTATATAGTAACATAATATATATTGTTATATCGAAATAATAAATTATCTTAAAATGATCTAATAGAATCACCGTTATTATATGTACTAATATGCTTTGTTAGCTAAGTTAGGAAGGCGGTAATGGGCTGTGGGTAGCATTGTTATTATTTTAGTGATGGGGGTTCCGTTAAATATAAATCAAGCTCCGCCTCAACGCGATGCTTCATTCAATCAACGGGAAATGGTTAAACCACGTAACTTTAATTGGGTAGGCATCAATTAACAGCGTAAAGGCTTTTAGTAAAAGACACTATTACAATGTAGTTTCTTAATATTTCTTATGTATTTAATTTACTTATTGAAATTACAATTCAATTCATATGAGCTTGTTAGCAATTTAATTATTTACGAATATCGGCCAGGTAGGCCTTACAAGGTTAATTTAATATATATATA
>NW_027104844.1:16195-20061 GCF_000696795.3 Halyomorpha halys | reverse complement strand
CCTCTTCCATTCCTGGCAATCCTCCAAGGCGCCTGAAAAGAAGATGGCCTCGTGACCTTATATTGTAAACTGTTTTTAGACTTCTACTACTGGGTAGTTTCTCTACATCCTGTATCATATCATTATGTCATTATGATCAAATTTACTGGTTGTATTTTTTTATACAGTTGTAAATATCAACAAATAAAGAAAAAAGAATAATTTAGTTTCTATGTGATTCTGACAGAATTCAGCTTACCGTAGCTTATTATACGTAATTATGTTCAGTGTAAAGTTGAGATGAAAAACGCTTTTCCATGATTCTCCATAAGGTATCTTTTGAATCAATCATGAACATCGGTTATCAATTATGTTGAAAAAGCGATGTAGTAAGTCTAAGATAAGTTTTATGTACTTCATATCCATTCTCATGTTGTGTTTTATGTAATGCATTAAGATGCACATAATTATACATTTAATATTCATCAAGAAATGAGACTAACTGCCTATCTTGTTAGTGATTAAAATTATTATAGTTAATTTATTTCACATTTATGTTGTTTTAGATAATATAATCATCCACTTACTGTATATAATTTATATATTCATTTCATAATTATTATCAATTAACTTGTGGCAGTGAGAAGCTCATTGGTAAGGCACTGTGTTACAAACTGCAACGATCCGGGATCGAATCTGGATATGGCAGATAATTTTTTTCTGTTTCACTTTAGTCTTGAGTCAACCCTGTGGGTTTGGGAGCCCACCTAGCTCCATAAAGCGGGTACGCTTTATAAGGTAAAACCTGGCGGTCCAGAGTGACTCTGACCAAATCACCTCTTTGCAGGAAGTACTAGATCTCTAAGGTCTAAAGTTATTAGTAACCTTAGAGATCTAGTATTTCCCTACAAAATATTACTCCTCTAACCTTTCAAGTGGAGTAGTAGTGCAGATTTATTTTTATCAATATACTTAATAGTAGGTTATTTTCTTACAATAAAATGTTTATAGTTAAATTTGCAAAAAATAAGAAAATACATATACAAATCCTATTAGAGGCCTAGAAGATTTTTAAGTCTAGGAAAAAATGATTTTGCCAAATCATTATTGAAAGAAATTTGTGAGAAATTAATTGAATACAGAGACACCAAAACAAAGATTTTTTAATACATTTTCCTGATTTTCAGATTAAACTTGTGAGATTTGAAAATCTACCAACTTGAAAGTTGTTAACGCCTGCGTTTTTTGCCAAACATAAAATATCTAAAAATTAATTTGAAAAAACAAAACAAAAAAAAACAGTCTATTAAATTTTTATACTATTTTTATTTTAACTAGGAAGTATATTATAAATATTAATGTTTATTTTTACAAACATTCATTATGCTTAAAATAAAATTTGGAAAAATATATAAAACTATTTGTCCGCTAGCCAATAAAACAGAAGTAAAATATCCATATTGTAGTAGTTTTCCTGAATTAATCGATTTCCGAAATTTTAAATTAAATTTTATTGATGGGTTTACTAGGTAGCTTTAAACCAAGATAAAATTATAATCTGAAGCAGTACGGCTAATGGGTCACAGTATTTAGAATAACGGGTAAACAAGGAGGTGATTTTTTCAAGATCATGTCCAACCATCAGACTTTTACCACTTTGTGAGGCTGGATGGACTCCAGGAGGTCTCTAGAACCTACAAGGTTGACTCAAGGCTACAATTCAGGCTGAAACAGTAAATAATTACCTACCGGATTCGAACTCCCTTAAACCAAGATAATCAATGAATATACACAATTATTTTAATTAAAAAATTATAACTCTAGTATTTTTTTTAATTGTGTGAATTAGAAAGTTTAATCCCGAGTTAATTGGATTTACGACGTATAGCGTTTTACGCTACGTTCAATTGACCTTTTGTAAAAAATGTCACTGAATGGTAGTTAAGATTTACTTATATCTTTAATATGAAGAATTAAAAGAATATATAGACAACTAACAATAAATAAAAAAAGCCCTGCTTATAAGTGAATAAAGTATTCATGTTCAATGAAGGAAAAATTTCGATAGTTGAAAAGAAAAATAAACTTATCTATTTTTACCTTTTTCCTATTGTTTTGCATTGTCCTCATAAAAAACTTGAGTGTTTTTTGAAACATTGGTACTATTGTACTTACGGATACCACTAGAATAATAAATTTTAAAAAAATTATTAACTCTTTACATAGGTAGGGGTAGAAAATACTTGAAAAACATACCAAAGATGAACATTTAAGATTTAATTAATAATAATTTTCCATCCAACATTATTGAGCTGCTCATAGACAAGACATTTGAGAACGGATGAAGGACTCAAAAATTTGTGGGAAATATTCCATAAGAAACCTCATACTCGCACTTACCAAAGAGGTTCCATAAACGCTCGTGAAATCGCATCGTCTATTTTGAATGGATATTTTATCTTTACCGTTAAATAATTCATGAGGATACTGAATATGAAACACTTAGGGAATTAGAAAGTGACTTTCGTCAAGCACATTTTTATGTCAATGCTTAAGATTTAAGGTTTATAGGTTGAAGAATAGGCTTTTAAAGTGGTATTTTTTTTTAAATACTCACTCATATATAAAATTTTGTTTTATTTTATATTCTATATTATTTAATTGGAAAATAATTATGTTGGTGTAAATTAAATTATTGTTAAATTCGCCCAATAATGATACGAATCACAAAATCTGCAAAACTGTTTCACTGTAGGTGAAAAAAGTTATTATAATTGCAATAAGAGTTTATTAGTCGTTTGTAAATCATTAAATGGGCAAAACTTTGACTTTATGTTTTAGCCCAATTTTACTGTAATACTATACCTTTCTTAATTGATTATGTTAGATCTCCAAAGTATATTCAATATTATTATTTTATTTCTTCAGCACACACAAGAAAAAAGAGCTGCTGATTATATCTTTTGGATCAGGTAGGGTATGTGGAATAATTATACGCCAACAAGTTTTATAAGAATATGATTAAAAATCGAGAATAATAAAATAAATAAGATCTTTGATAATATTATGTCAAATTTTTATAAAAATGAATCAGGAATTAATCGTTATGAATATTTAATTCAGTCAAAATATTCTTTCAATGTGTAAGTCATTCCGAAAAACTTATTGTCTGATCAAGTATCAACTTTACCATAAAATTCAAGATCTACACCGGTTACTACGGTCAATTCAAGTTCCTTTGCTTGGTAGTGCTCAACTTAACCCATAAAAATAGTCTCCATGAAGGGGCCTGAACCTCATCGCAAGCCGAAACGTTTCCCATGAAAAAAAATTTGTTTCTTAAACTTTGCCCTGACCAACCACTTCTAAAATAAAAACTTTTGTTATTATGATGTACGTATAGTAAATTTTATATTTTTATAAGCCATATACTTTGTATCACCATTATTACTCCTTATAGTCTGCTAACAGAAACGGTATTTTTCGCCTGGGTCACTGCGGAATAGCGGGTAAAGAACTGGCCGATAGGACAGCCAAAGTTGCGATTTCTGCAGGCATTCCATTTCGCGGAGTACCTGTCGATGATTTCATTGCTCTCATTAAGCAGAGGAATGAATTGGAATTGAGACAAACGTGGGAAAATATTTGTGATGACAAATTAAGGGAAATCAAAAGTAGCATCTCCCCTTGGTTATCAACAAGAATTGTTGCAATAGTTTCATATTTCATTACTATCGTAGCCATTAATTCGGACACTTGCCTTGTATAAGGGTACAGCCCAAAAGTCTTAAAGTACAACTATAGCCTTTGCTATTTCGGAAATTTAGGCGATAATGCCCTAATAAGTACAATACGTGGTTTGTACCTTAAAATAATTAAAAAAAAAA
>NW_027104844.1:8907-16145 GCF_000696795.3 Halyomorpha halys | reverse complement strand
GGAGGGAGCGCGGTACTCTTAATTGGGTAAGAATCTGGTGGTCAAGCGTGATTCTGAACAAATTACTTCCTTGCACAAGCGTTGGTCTAGTAACAGTACTTCCTTACAGAGTACTGACTGAACCCCTGACCCTTCATAGATTGTATCGGTACAGATTTTAATTTAATTAATATAAATAGTTTATAGTTCATTAGTACCGTGATACCGTTGTAAGTGGTAAGAAAAGATAATTATTCTCTCCCATTTTTTTAATGTATTATTCTGTGTATTCTTCAAGACTTTCTAGGAATGTAACTTTCACATTACAAAAATTTAATAAAAAAGGGTTATTAAAAACTCCATGGGAGATTTTATACAATTAATCGTTAAGTTTAATAAGCATGGGAATAAGAAGCGCGAAGAAAAACTAATAGCGACTGCTGACAATGAGAAAATTATCTCGTTATATCTGATCTTTCCCTTCAATGTCATCTTTGCTCATTAAAATGAAAATCTGAATTCTCGTTTTGTAGTCAGCGACTCATTGCATGAGCGCGGAAGGCTTTTCGTACAGGGTTACAACTATTTGCCTTTTTTTAATAGTAAATCATACGTATATAAATGAAGCTGTATACTACACGCAAATGCTGTAATTCGTTTACAAATAATGCTTTAAAAAATACATAAATAAGTACAGTAATAATTATAGATGATAAGAAGATAATCGGGTGGCGTACAAGAAGGTTACAAAATAGTAACATAACTATTTACTGGAACCAACGTTTCACCGTAGTTTGAAGGGCTTCATCAAGGTTATGACCTGGAGACTTCACAGTGGAATTTTCAGAGTACAGTCCTGATGAAGCCCTGCAAAGTGGACCGAAACGTAGCTTTTTTTCACGGAACGGCCTTTCAAGACCACGCGAATATCACTACTTTCGCCTTATCATTTTTGCCGGGATGAAAAGATGGAAAGATGAGATCATGGAAAGATGAGTACAAAACAATATATTAACTAAAAAAGTTAGCTCAAATACGGCCAATCGGCTGCATTTAATAAAAAAAATAAATTAGTTTAGAATATCTAATTTAAGATAAATAAGTATCTCTATAAACCTGTAGTGCTAAGGATAAAGCTTTTGTGCGAAAAGTATAATAAAATCAAGTAATCAAAACAAACTTAGTGTTTATATATGGATTTTTTTTCTAAAGCGTATCAATCTTTTAATAAGTGCAAGGAAAGGTAGTTTATTTGAAAGATGAAATCTATGCAAAATAGGCATATACAAGACATAGAGTGGCCGAAGAATGTATTTGCTCACCACGTTTTTTTTTTTATTAAATTATGAATTTATGCTATAAATAAACCCTATTACTTCAAAAATAAAAAGTATATTTATGACTTAATTACTACAAAGACAATTCAAATGAAAAACATCAAAATTACAAAAACTACTGAAAAAAGTATTTGCTCACCTTGTGTTTTATTATTATTTTTTTTAATTTAGTATTTTGTATGAAGTATGTTGGCATCTATTACCGGTTGTAAACGTCTTGACACAGTGGACGAGGTTTTTAATTAAATTCGTGTTAATTTGTCCCATTCTTGCAGTAAAAGATCCTTGAAGCGGTGTCTTCCGGTTATTTGGTTTTTTCGAACATTTTTATCTAAAATATGCCACAAATTTTCTATTATGTTTTCGTCAGGAGACTGTGGGGGATATGAAGCTGTTAGCGAATGTTAAATATTAACCACTCTTTAGTTTTGTTTGCTGTATGTTTCGGATCATTACCATGCATACAAATATACCGATCCTGAATTCCTAATCTGGCTAGCTGGTTTTGGCGCAAAATCTTGACATAACCTTCTGCATTTAAAATCCCTCGAAAGGGCACGAGATTTCCTACACCATTATAAGCCACGCATCCCCAAACCATTACATCCCCACCTCCATGGCTTACAGTAACTAAGACATTTTGATTCCTAAATTCTGGACTTTTCCTTCCCCATATCGTCCTTCTGCCATCAGGTCCAAACAAATCAAATTTACTCTCGTCAGAGATTAATACATTTTCCCAAAAACTGATGGGCTTGTTGATGTAATCCCTAGCAAAGAAGGGCCTTTTTTTGGGATTGGTTTTACTGATGTAAGGTTTCTTTCTCGGAACCCTGCTGTAAATTCCTTCAGAATTTAAAACATTTCTAATTGTTATAGTGCTCACACAGACCCCAGAAATCGGTCGACCATATTAGCTGGACATCTTCTCTAACTCCTGGATTTCGTATCGACTCAATTTTGATTTTTTCTTTTCATCCTCTCATTTATTTTCTTTAGACGTCCTTTGCACCGGTTATTTTCAGTTGTGCCTCTTTCTTCAAATCTCTCAATTAGGTATTTGATGGTAGAAAAATAATACCTAAACATACGATTTTCAATAATTTCGAAATAATACAAATTTTTTCGCGTGTAGCGGCACTTAGTTCACTTGTTTTTTTGTATTAGGATCGGTTAAATTAAAAAGAAGTTAGTTGATTGAAATATATTATAATACTGATAAAAAAGAATAGGATTATACTCAAGCATGCAAACTAGGGCAAGTCAACAAACATAGTGTGCAAATACTTTTTTCCTTGTATTTAAATTATGTTTAAATACATTTTTATTATGATTAATATTTTTATTTAATTTATACTGTTTTTAATTATACTTTTTATTAAGGAGCCTCAAACTATTTTATTGTTATTTAAATTCGTTAAATAAAGAAAAGACAAGGTGTGCAAATACTTTCTTCGGTCACTGTATTGCAATGACTGATTATTACTAGGGCAAATACAAACCAATAAATATAGACCAAGATATGTGATCAATTGCCAAACTAACGAATACAATCGTAGTCCTAATGTCTATTTACAGTTTTACTTAAGAATTCTTGAGAAAGTTTAGGGAAACTATCCCAATTTCACCCCGAAGTGTGAATCCGTTGGATTCCTGACCTGTGAAAGCTAGCTGGCAATTCTAAGCCACGACTTGGGGATTTGCAAGGTATTTACAGTCCAAGCCTGAAAATCCTACAAGTACCCTACGATTTTCGTTTTTGGCCAAAAAAGGAATGAATGATTTTGGAATCAACCTGATTCGTTTTGTACTTTTTCTTTTATACCACTTGACCTAAATGGTGTACTTTTATAAAGCATGTTCGTTATTTTTATACTTCCAGTAAATTTAATTTCATTTATGTATTTAAAGAAATTAGAGGAATAAAACTAATCCCTTTAAAATATAAATAGATATAAAAAAAATTATGATATAATATAGAACGATTTAAAAGGATTTTAATTTGGGAAGAAAAGACCTCAATGTTCCATATGTAACTGACCTAGCCTACACCAGATATCATTTCTTCCATTATAAACTCCCTAACCACCCACTAGTTTCTAAACTATTTTCCTCTTCCATTCCTGACAATCCTCCAAGGCACCTGAAAAGAAGATGGGCACGAAGCCTGCTAATGTAAAAACGTCATTAGAGTGCTACCAATGGTAGTTTCTTTACATGCCTATATCACTCCATTATAACTGAGATGAAATTTACTGAATATATATTAATTTACTACTGTAAATATCAATAAATATATATATATTTTTACAAAATGGAAGAAAATAGGTCAATAATAAGAACTGAACAAAGCCTCCGTAGACAAAGAAACATCAGTCGAATAGTTGCAATTTGGAAGGCTATTCTTCGAGACAGTGGGATTTTTGTTGCCATTAAGACTAGGTTATTGCTGGATCATACAAAAGGAATGTTATAAAGGACAATATAACATGGGACAAATGTCGGTTATGCTCAGCCCAGTTGGAATCAATACAGCATATCACAGGAGGATGTACAGTGCTAGCAGGTAAGGAATACCTTCGTAGGTATAATAAAGGCGAAACATTTCCATCTGGCCTAAGTATAGAAATAGCCTATTGAATGTAGGGACGCCATATTTTAAGTATAATCCAAGCAAGATAATTCAAAAGGGACGCATCAAGCTGAATTGTGACAAATCCATTATAACTGACACGGTGCACCATAACAGACATATTCCTCATAAACAGGAAAGGAAAGAAAGTATGGATTATTGATATTGCGATTCCAAACACCAGCATTAGCTCAACTGTGGGTAAGAAGTCACGCAAATATCAGGATTTGGCGCCCGAATTAAAGGAGCTCTGTAATAGTAACATCAATTATAAAATCTACAAATGGGCTGATCCCGAAGTTAACAGTAGCAGGAACAGATGAAGTTGATTTACCACTTTAGGTGCTAAGAGAGGCTCAACAAGCTTTTCTCTTAGACACAAGAGCAATCGTACGGTATGTGTTTTAATTGTGTTTATTTAAATTTAAATAAATTTAATACTGCAGGTGGTTGGATCATATTCCCCATCCCAACTCTTAAAAAGTGCTTATTATCTGTTTCTACCGCAGTTACAAGAAAAAGAAGATAATAACAATAGAATTAGTAGAGAAGAAGTGAAATTTTTAAATGATTACGCTCCATATATTAAAAAAATAAAAGTAATGAGAGTAAAAAAATACCTAGAAATAGAATTTTAAAAACTCTTTATGTCGGGTCAGCTTAATAACTTATCCAAATACATTTAAATCACTAAATGTAAATCACGTTATATAAATAAGGTACATATATTAAAAAGGAGATGATCCGGATAATGAATGGGTGCTGATTTAGATTCTGAATTTTATCAACCAGAAACAGAGAAAAAAATAATACACTTTTTCTATTTTTTATTACAACTGAGAAAAATTTAATATTGCCTACAAACCTAATACCAACACTTTATTCCGAAAATCAAGCCTAGAGTCGATAATAAAAAATAAAAGGTGTTATAAAACTTTTTATTTTATTTTCCAAGTACATCCATCCTGATTGGGACCAAAATGTCGCTGATTAAGCGTTAGTGCCAGTTAATACCGGGTTTCATTAAAAAAAACAAAAAAACTAAATAAAATAAAAAAATATTTCATTTAAGTGTACAAATTATTTTTTAGTTTTAATAGTTAATCTTTACGAATTCAGTTATGAATTTTTCGTGTTTCCTGAATGAACAGTAGAATATAGCAAAATACAAATTGCGATTCTGAACCTCAAAAAGGAATCACAAAGAACCGTTCTAAAAAGAGATACGCTTTTGATTGGAGTGTATTATTTATATTAATAATTTGTATGTTGATTAAATAATGTATATAAGTACAATATGCCATTAAATATTATTATGTATACTATTAAGAAATAATAAACGATAATCAACAATTATTTTTCGTGTTCCAAGTAGACAGATACAAAAATACCGCCGACGTTCCTTTGAACCTGTTGACAGACTCCATTGACATCAAAAGTGCTTACATTGGCTAATAACCCATTATCGGGACAACAATGAAGCCCTAATGAGGCAGAAGTCACCATAGATCCTGCGGTTCATCCTCAGGACAGAGAGCATCCTCCAATTAATCTTGGACACCCTCTAACATCCACAATGACAGTGAAGATAAAGGTATCGTGACTCCGACTGTAGCCTTGCGCACCTCCTACACCCTGACCAGCCTCGCTCTTCAATCTCCTATTCATCCTCCGTCATTTATAGCCATCTTTTGTCCGATCCCTTTGAAAAATCGAGTTTATATTCTGGGAGATGGTCGTCATAATCTTGTTTATTTGTCGTGTCGTCTCTAGAGAGGAGTAATTTACTATCATTTACTGTCTTTTAAACTCCTGAGAAATGATTTTTTTTTTAACGATGATTATGTTGTTACAGTTTTTTTTCCCCAGATACTCGAAAAACCAGGACATTGTTTGGTAACATCACCAAAACGATAGTTAATATAAATTTCCGTTATGTAAGTATCATTTTACTTATTTCATCGCTATTATTATCAACTATTTTAAGTTTATGAATATTTATTTATTTATGTTTTCCTAATTATACTAATTATATGTACAATGAATGGATACCACCCAGTTATAGATAGTTTTCCATTATGGTTCAAAACTAGTTGCAGACCATAAGGTGTATGATTGGTTCAGTAATATGAATGGAAAAACCGTGCTACGCCAACGTCTGGCTGGTTGCATATAGTTTTGAATTGTGTTGAAATCACCAATTCCATTAAAATTTGAACTAATATTTTTTTTTAATTATGTTACGTTTTCACCCTTCAAATTTTTTTTTAAAATTTAATTAATTAAATTTAAACTGTATACTGTAAAAGTACAGTTATAAGTACTTACTTCAGGAGTACTTTTCAAAGTAAAATTTTTTTGAATTTAATAATTCATTAAATTTAAAAAAAAAATAGCAAAGATCTATTGAAAAATAATTCATCTTTAAAAAAGGATAGAATAGTTGTTACTCCGATTACTCAACACAGTTAAATAGGACACTCTAGTGTGCAACCGGGATTATAGAACCTCGACTCCCGACAAATGGACAAGCTATGAAAAGATGAAACAGGCTGAAGATGTTTAGTTTACAAATAAGTAGCCGATTATGGCACACTCCGATTGAGAACCTGCCCTCAGGTGTAGCTAAGTTGGGAAAGAGGATATTTATAGGAGAGTTGCGAAATGTTGTAGCCTGGGAGCATTGCAATTATCTCCTTGGGGTGATCTCAGCGCTCATCGATGTATGGTAATGAATAGGAAGTGACTAGGAGAAAGGAAGATGAGCCTGCTACCGTACGCCCACGGCGGTGAGCCAGCACAAATATAGTGAAAACGCAGCACACGGCCGCTAGAAAGTGCTTCGCTTCTGTGGTTCTGCTGCCTTCTGACCCCGAAGACTTCGCCTTGTATCGAACTGATTTTTACGCAACGGCTACCACCTGTCCTAGTGTTGTCATTTGTAACTCTTTATAGTTTCCAAAATAGCTAACCCACACCTGGCACAAAAAGTAGTATTGGCTTAGGAGAAAATATATTTTATCTTCTATTATTTATCTAAATCATTAATTTGTAATTACAAAAGATCTAAGAAGTAAGCCTTCGAAATATATATCAATAATATCACTCATATATTTTAATGGGACAAAAAAATATTTGATTTTGACTATTTATCTGAAAGTTCCTCGAAATTTTTTTTTTAATATTTATTTATTCCTATTTACAACTGTACATTATAATACATTTAGTAAATCTGATCTAAGTTAAATTGGAGTGTTACAGACGTGTAGAGAAACTACCCATTGGTAGCA
>NW_027104844.1:2948-8857 GCF_000696795.3 Halyomorpha halys | reverse complement strand
TACATAAAGACCTTAATGTTTCCTATGTAACCGATCTAGTCACCCAAATCCCCTAGTTTCTAACCTTGCATCCTCTTCCATTCCTGACAATCCTCTGAAGCGCCTGAAAAGAAGATGGCCACGATATCTAACCGATTAGTTTCTCCACACGCCTGAACACTCCATTTTAACTAAGATCAAATTACCGAATGTATTATATAATATACAGTTATATTTCAATAAAGATATTTAAAAAAAAAATTGATTATTTTTTCCATTAATACAATTGTAAAAATTTTCTCTATTTTTTTCCTCACACATAAAAGCAAAGTTAATAGTTAAAAGTAAAAAAAATTATATAGACATTTCAAGTATGGTAAAAAATACCTATATAATTATAATCATAATTAAGTCATATAATTTAAGACGCTATGTGCTATTTTTAATTTTTTATTGATTACTCCCGTCTTAAGGATTCACGGTCACAACATAAGCTTGGACCAACCAGACCTTATAAAAAAAATTGTTCATAAAATTTAAATTCAAATTGTACCATATAAATAATATAACTTTAAAGAATTTAGCTCTTATAGGTCATTGCGATTTCCGCACCATAGCTCCCTGGCTATTTGAAATTATCGACGCAACAACTTTTCACGGGTATGATGCTTGCTTTAACTTCTAGGCGCGTGAAAGTTTGATTGAGACATCGATGCGAGTAGTGTAGGTAGAGTGAGTCGAGATTAGAAGCCCATCCTCTGACAGCGGGGGATATAGGCACAATATAACTGACCCCTTTAAAGGCTCTGGCTTAATGGCGACATTAGAGTCGGGATATTAAGGTTTACAGTGGCAGTAAATAGCCTACACGAACTCCTATCGTTTCATCTTGCCCTCTCAGGTTCTCATTGCTACCAGTTTCCCAGCCGCGGAGTTGAGGCTATTCTAATAAACAGAGAACAGGAGAGCCTTTAGTTTCGTCTTGAGCATCGTTAGCAGAGCAATTGAAATAGATAGCTCTAAACATGGGTAGGCATTGGAATATTTGAGGAAGGAATTCGATCTTCATTATCGAGAATAACAATTTATTTTCAGGCTTAGGAAACGACAAATACTTACATTTTTCTTCATCGTGAAATTTATGACGTATGTCCATACATTCTGTATAATGCCGTATTTAGTAGTATATTCATAGTAATTACATCAACTACTAAGAATCACAGAAATCCGATATCGACTCCCGGACTCTCAATAAATTTACATTCTCAACAGCCCAAGAGACTAGAAGGTTATATTAAGGTAGGTTAGACTAGAAGGTTACAGAGAGAGTAATTATTTTTATGAATTTTTTCAAAATATAGTCAATGAAGTAGACTGTATCTATATAAAAAAATGTGTCCAGCTACGAAGTCAAAAATATTTAACCCTACTCTATGAAAGGAATTCCCAATAAAAAAAAAATATATATTGTTATAAAATTTATTTTATTGCGACATATGACTAACAATCATAAATAAATAATGCACGGAACAATTTATTGCACTATCATTTACGTTTTATGGCCCAAATTAATCCAATTTTTAACCACCTCTACCTTATCCTCTCTGATACATCTCTAAACTGATATATATATTTCTGCATACATTTGAAGACAAAAATAATGATTAATAGACTTCCATTTCGATACATTTCAACATATTATTAGATAACAAATAAAAATGGATACCCATTAAAACCACATATAGATATGATATGAATTATGGCTAATTTATTTATTCATAACCCCATTAACCTCAGATATCGGGTCATCTTGGCTGGATACAAAGTAGGCAATATCATAAATCTACATATAGATTTTCATTTAATCTGCATATATATTTTTTTTTTAGAACATATGTAGGCGATGTCAGTTAGTGAAATCTCTTGGGAGATTGTATGATTTTTCAAAAGAACGCCTACAACTGGTTTATTAAGTAAGGAGATATTCTATGTTTTCAGCATTAATTTTTTTTATTTAGACTATTTGTTTTAAAGATTATCCTAACTGTTGATTCATTAACAACTAGGATGTAGTTGTTTTCGTTGTCTAGATTTATTCCTCTCACAGAGGATATACATGTCTATTTTTTTTTTTAAATTATCCTAGAGGTTATCTACATATTCTGAATAATTGATTTTTCTTTTAATCTTGTTTCATTTTTTATAATAATAATGCTTAATTAAATATTTCATGGATCTGGATAAGGATTTTTTCTTCATAAATTTATCAAAATATGAGGGTCTCCATAAGAATTAAACTTATATCTGAGTGTGTATAGGTAGTATATGTAAATTATAATGAGCTCAAATCAAAGTAAAAGTTTATAATAACTATGAATTTAGAAATAACCAAACAATATTATTTAAAATTTTTAAACGCTTAACTGGCTAAAGAATGAAAACGAATAATAAGAAAGAAAAAATTATAAAGTATCCCATAGAGTCGTTGTATAAACAAAATAAATAAATTATCAACTCTGACTCATTATGAAGTTTACGAGATACTTCTCATTTGAATTATAAAGGTTTGTACGAATATAAATTTTCTTTTTTGTAATATGCGTATAAGAATATAACAAAAGCAACCGAGGCGCCTTTACAAAGGAAATATGAACAGGAGTCGTGCAAGGTTTCCTTGAATTTTCAACTCAAATGGTCATACTAGACCTATATATCAGAAGTCAGATAAATCTCTCTATATATAAAAAATACTATTACTCACTACAATTTGTATCCGGTCATATTTGACCTAGATGGAGTCCTGAGTATGGAATCTGTTCAACAGGCGAATTAATATTTAATTTCACCAAACATTATATTGCGGAATTGTATTTTATTATATTGAATTCTTCAAATTGTGGTAGTTTTCAGAAATTAGATATATCTAATCCACGAGTAATTCCTGTATACTCATACTACTCGCTCAATGCTCTTTTTATTAAGTCGTTCAAAAGAGTTAGAGGTTTTTGTAGTGAGTTATTCTGATCTGATTCTTCAAAAGAGTTGTTGCTTCAGGGATAAATAGAACTTATTAATTTTTTATATTCAAATTTTATCATGAATGAGTGCAATGTTCTTATTATTTTGGAGATCAAAAGGTCTTTGGGTGCAATATAAGAATATTTATAAGTAACAGATCATTATTCATTTATTTAACACTTCGCCCAAAATCTTGGTAGTAATCAAACTTTGTCAAAATATTACAGTATATTTCTAATATATTGGAGATGCAATATCGCCTCTTTGAATACAGCAAATCGGAAGAAAAATATTATTAAATAACTAACTGAATGGCTAAGAATAATTAATCAGATAACCAATAAATAGGTATAAAATTTACAACAATAGCTCTGAAGATCTCAAGGCTACAGTAGATTCTCGCTTATCCGTCCTAATCGGGACAGGAAAACGTCTAGTTAAGCGGGAGAGCCGCTTAATCCGGATTGTCTAAATGAAAAAACTATTAAAGTAATAATAAAATTATATATTAGGTAAAAAATTAAATGCATTATAGAAGTTAATATGAAGAACATAAATAAATTCATAGATGAGTGAGCTAAGTTTATTAAACAAATTTAAAATAACTAATGGAGAAACTTCTTTAGATGATACGTGATTTAATTTAAGGGCAAAAACGATCTTTCATGTTTTAGTATTAACCTCAAAATCAGTCGTTTTTTTTTGTTCTAACCAACTCATGTTTTTTTTCAGCACTTTATTGTTTATTTGTTTTAGTTATCAAGCTGGTTAATATGGAGAGTCAGTTAGGAGGTGTTCTACTAAATGTGAAAAGAGTTTTACCCATAAAATTTAAGTTTTACCTTTAGCACTTATTTTGGTGCCGTTTGGAGCCGGATAAGTCACCACAGCAACGTCATAACTGCAGCAAAGCTGGTTCGAATCCTGGGCGGGTTTACTTTTATTTAATGTTGACCCCATGGAATGAAAACATGATCCTACCGCCATGGTTAGAATAGGTTGGTTGCCTGTAGATAATCCCTAGTTTGTCAGAAATGACTAAGAAGAGAACAAAAATAATATTAATTTTTTTATAATACCTGAATTCAAATTGAATTTATATATTTTCCGAATGTCAGAATTCTTCTTAACATTTTTTATATTAGGAAATTTACATTCTTCATTCATATTTCCTTCTGTTAATTTTTTAATTAGTTAATTGAGGAATAATTATAATTTATCCATTTGGGAATACTGACAGAACCGGTACTGAATTTTTTGTTTTCTATCAAAATAATTCGCCATAAATTTCAACAAATCGAAAACATTTCGACCAATATCCAAATGACTTTGAATAGTCGTTTGGATATCCTGAAACGTTTGGTTAGATAAACAAATGTATAGCTGATTAATTTAGCGGCTACTTTGGGCATAGATGGAGCGAGATAGCCTTGCCTAGACTTGACTATATCGCTTATCTGTCACTATTATCTAGGACCCACAATGGCTGTCAGTTGGACAATGGACCTATCTCGCCTCGTTGTACCTGCAGTCCTGGGACTTGTCTCCACCGCTGCAACCGCTATCATTCTGCATTGTGATTCTCCTATCAAAACAAAAATAATCCATGTTCCTATAGTTGTTAGTTAAAACGTAATATTCGTCTTACTAATTAATATCACCTTACTTTAAAATAATTTCTATATTTTTAATAACTGCTGATAATTAAATTTTTTTATTAAATATTTTGGTGCAACATTAATGTTTGCAGCAGCTAGATGCATCATTTTTTAATACTTTATTTTCTTGTTACGATATTCCATCAGCACGATTGACATGAACATATTGATTTTCACCTCGACAATTTAAAAAATTAATATAATCAAACACCTAAAAAAGAAAATCCAGAATAAAACAAAATATGGTTATAAGGGAAAAACATATGAAAAAAATAGAAGCAGAATACAAGATATAACTACAAGAAATCATATTACATCATAATCAGTATAGTACTCCAATGGGAGTCTTGGCCGAAAAAAAAAGAAAAATTACATCATAATAAAGTTTGCAAAGGTGTATGAGTATGGGATAATTGTCCCGAAACGTTATAAAAGCAAAATATAGAATAGGCTATATTCAATTCTGGGAGTTTTTTTTTTACCTCAACAATTTAAAACATTGATATAATCAAAATTCCTAAAAAAAAAATCCGGAATAAAAAAAAATATAGATATGAAGGAAAAACATATGAAAAAGTTAGAAGGAGAGTACAAGAAAAAACTACAAGAAATCATATTACATCATAATAAAGTTTGCTAAGGTGTATGAGTATGGGATAATTGTCCCGAAACGTTCTACAAACAAAATATAGAATAGGTTATATTCTATTCTGGAAGTTTTTTTTACCTCAACAATTTAAAAAAAATGATATAATAAAACTTCCTAAAAACATAATCCACAATAAAACAAAATATAGATGTGAAAGAGAAACATATGAAAAAGTTAGAATCAGAGTACAAGAAATCAAATTACATCATAATAAAGAATGTGAAGATGCGTGAGTATTTGATAATTGTCCTGAAACGTGGTAAAAGCAAAGTATAGAATAGGTTATATTTTATTCAGGATTTTTTTTTTCCTCAACAATTTAAAAAATTTATATAATCAAACTTCTTAAAAAGAAAATCCAGAATAAAATAAAATATGGATATGAGGGAAAAATATTTGAAAAAGTTAGAAGCAGAGGACGAGAAAAAAACTACAACAAATAAAATTCCATCAAAATAAAGACTGCAAAGGTGCATGAGTATGGGATAATTGTCCTGAAACGTTGTACCAGCAAAATATAGAATAGGTTAAAGGAATATGGTCCGGGTGCGGTAAAAAAAAACTCAAATAGTAGAAATATACTATTTGAGTTTTTTTTTTTTTTT
>NW_027104844.1:0-2898 GCF_000696795.3 Halyomorpha halys | reverse complement strand
TTTTTTTTTTTTTATGTGATTGTAAAATTGTATTAAGATTGTTCTTGTGGATGGCTGAATTGACCGAAACGTCGGACTTATAAAGAAATGAACATTCTATTGAGACTAAAATTGGATAACATTTATTTATTTAAACAATGTTTTTTCATGATAGAAGTGTGGAGATATAGTAAAGATGTGTTTTAATTTTAAAATGTGGCTCTGAGGAAGCCACCTCAGTGAGAATGGAAGTACTGATGGAAATTATTATATAGTTCACGTTGTTTTACAGTGAAATAATTTATATGACTAATTAAATAGAAAGCAAATATAGTAGTCTCTTATGTTACTTAAACTATACTTTCTTAAGTTAACTTATTTATTTGTTTTAGTGGTTCTGCTGCACAGATTTGGAGTTGATAATTTTTTTGTTAAAATTATTTTATATACTATGATAGCGAATTGCTAATTTGCTGGGTAATGCAATTTTTTAGTTTTTTCGATGTTTCTCCAACGTAAATAATGTGTAGGATGGGGATAGTGACCCCGTTAAAACTAATAGACAATAACATATCGACAAACATTTTAAACATTTTCTAAATACGAATTGTTGTGACTCTCTTATAGGCTTTTCTCTTTTAAATAAGTTGTTAAATATTTTATTTTTTCTTATTTTTAACCATCCAAATAATTTTTAACGTATTCTTACCTTCTGATAATTTCGTCATCTTTATAACGTATTTTTTAACACGGTCTTACAGCATGCGCCCCTGAGCTCTCTTAGATTTCTGATTTTCTACTAGTAGGTGACTTTGTCTCATTCTCCTTTTCTTATCTTTCTTTTATCCCCCTCTCCTTCTCTATTCTTTTCTTAATTTTCCTCACCCTTGTTATTAGTTATATTCACCACATATCATTATTGTCATGTTTTCATTTCACTTCTTTTGTCTAACTAAACTTTATATGTTGTTTCTCTATTCTAATACTATACTTACATATTTCATTAGTTAAATATATTTTCTTTCTCTCATTTTATTTTTCTTTCCATAACTTTAATTTTTAAATTATTATTAAATTAAAATATTCATATTTCTTTGCATTATATAACTTTAAATCTGTATTTCCTTAATAATGTTATTTTACTTACATATTTAATTACCTATGTATACTTTTTATTTCCCACTTCTTCCATCACTTTATTTTTATTAATTTTCATTCTGTACATTTATTTACTATAATTATTCTATTTACACGATATTTCCTCTTTTTATTTTTTGTATTCATTAGCTGTTATCTTGTTCTTTATTCTTAGCCCAGATGAAAGCTAGGAATTCAGGCCGTAACGCACCACCAACCATCTTTTTTTCATATCAAATAATGTATGGATGTTTGTATTCACTAACAAATTATAAAAAATCCTGAAAACCTTCGTATATAAATGAAATTAACATATAATTATAAATAAGTATATATAATGTTTATTTTATCATGGAGAGCTAGCCATTATGACCACTAAGCTTCTGGACCCACACCACATATCCGCGAATCTTATGAATGCCTTGGGAGCAACTAAATTGGCTATACACCAGACACTCCGTCGACAGACTTGCATAACATTATTTAGCGTCTTAAATTTAGAATAGGGCGTCTCAAATTTAGCCTTCATGCTTGGACACCTTCCGACTCCTCCCAAGGCCAGAGCCACGACCCGAGCATTAATTCTTCTAATTGGGATGATAGATCCATTAAAAGGCATTTCGTCCAGTTTAATGGCCATATTACCCCACTAATAACTTTTTTATTCTGCCTTTAATTAATGACTTCCTTCCTTAAGAGTATTACGAAAGCCGAATTAAATTAATTTACTCTTATAATTACAGGGGTTATCATCCTCATCATTAATTTTGATTTTCGGGAGGTCTTTTATGGAGTTTTATTTTTAATTTTTATGATGGGGGACAATAAATGATAATGAATAATTAATTAACGATAAAATAATGATTGTTTCTTTAATAGCTACACCGTATCTGCTCATGATGATTTTGAACCACCGTATAAAGTAAACTTTTAACGGTAGTTTATAACTCTCCGTTTATTACACTATTACACTCTTGTAGGAGGAGACAATCATAACAAACATTTTACTAATTGAAATATGTAATTACAAGGCTCTATTATAAACATTAGAACACGAAAATATTTATTTAAGAATTCAATATACGTTCGAGTTTTTTGTTAAACTACACTGAAGTTTCGTTTAGATTAGCTGAGTCATGATAAAGTTACGGTTATTTTTTTTTTAAGAAATCATGTGTCAGGCGATTTTAGTAATATGTAAGAAAGTTTTGTGCAAACAATTTAATCGTTTTTTTAGGAAAATTCGAATTTAATGGTTTCCTGAGGCGCTAAAAATATTAAAATATTTTTACTACACTTTGATAGCTCAGTCGGTCCGAATTCTTTTAATGTACTAATATGGGTTTTTTGATGACTATCCATATTTTATGTAAGCTATATTTGATTATATAATAGATAATTAAATTATTTAAAAGAAGTAAAACAACACCTAATAGGACTAGTATTAGCGAGAATATAGCGAATTTATTTTATTTTTTTCAATGCATTCTCAAAACGTTACTATAGTAACCCAGTCTCTTTTCATGTATCTTTACTATTTTGTACCTTTTTTGACTACCACCCGGACTATCTACATTAAACATTTTCTGTTCTAGGCAAATTTGTTACTTTTGCTCTATGGTTAATGTAAGTAGTTTTTCATAAAAATGATTTTATACATTTGTACTGTTTCTGAGAAGATGAAAGTTTCTTTCTAATTTCTATATCATTTGAACTAGACCACTGGAGGATTAAAATAAATTCCAATAAATCCCACCAAATCACATTTACCCTTCGACGTAA
>NW_027104843.1:3762-4128 GCF_000696795.3 Halyomorpha halys | reverse complement strand
GGCGATCTCAACTGGTCTAGTGTGTGACGTCATTCTCCATTTATCAGACCAAGTAACAGACTCTCAGCCATGTTAAATGTTATTTCGTTTTACCACGGCAAAAGAAGCCAATTTTTTTCGATTTAACACTAGTTTTTCCATTTAACACGCTTTAACATAGATCATGAATACCCCTTTTGAGTCCACTAAATTCGAAATGAGTACATGGCACGTTCAAAAGATTAGCAATGAGCACAGTGTCCCAAATAGTGACAAGAAGTCAACAATCAAGCACCATTCCATGTGCTGTTGTGAACATAGTTACATAATTGAAGGACCCGCAGTAATAAAGGGTTTATTCTTTCATTTTAAGCATACATGGTAAAA
>NW_027104843.1:0-1502 GCF_000696795.3 Halyomorpha halys | reverse complement strand
ACGAGCCTAGGCCAACCGAGCCAAGCCACCCATCCACATGCTCGTGTATGTCTGAGTTCGCCATGGCTCGGCCAACATGTAGAGGCCCCTTAAGAGGTCTCCAATCCAGCCCCTTTTCGGTCCCTTCCGACAACTGCACAGGTAAAGTAGACCATATGCCGTCCTCCCAATGGTCTTGGTCGAATCGCCTCAATTATTAGAGAGGGGAAATATAGGAAGCACAAAAAAAAGAGAATAATGTGACTTTTAGTAAACAATTTGTGAAAAAGGAGTTATATATATATATTTTAACTACATATTAAAATGTATATTTATAAGTGCTTCATTATTTTATAGGATAGAGAAAAAAATGTAAACGTTCCTTCCTATCCTCAATTAGCTGTCACGTTTCAATTCTCTCATGACCTGTTCCACCTCATATAACTTTCCACAACCTAGAAGCTTTCGCTTGCCAAATAATCTTACGTGCTCTAGTAGGATAGACACAGAATCGCAATAGAGCATATTACTGTTCTTCCACTGATTCCATGTTCGACATTCACTTCCCATCTTCTCAGTATCCTTAATACTCTACTCAGCGTTAAACCTCAACCTTCCCTAGCCAACCTGTACCTTAGATCTGTGATGAAATGAAGGATCGTACTAAATGAGCGTATGGGTATTAAGTAAGCGTATGCTTATTTGCATCAAGTAAGGACGTAGCCCGTAAACCCTCCAGACATACAGGCATTGCAGATGGATGCCAACGGAACAGTGTGCTCCACAACACAAACAAGGATTCGACAAAATAAATCAATCTCTCATAAAATTCACTCTTCAGCTCGATTTTAAATCTAATTTTAATTCTCCTTAAATTCTAACATTTTAGATACCCTTTCACACATAGTAATAATTTCATCTGATGAATTAAATTGACATTTTTTTATCAGATTTCTCTGCCACTTTTCCTTCTAATCTCCTGGGTTATAATTTAGCGATGACTTCTTTTATTTTTCTACATTTATTTCCCCCAAAGACCTTTTATGCATCAAAATGAAATCACATACTAATTTTACCATCCCAAATGGTACATCTTTTAAATTAATGCAAATATATATACCTATAACCCTTCTGGTTCCTCTTTTTATCTAAAATTTCTCTTTTCATATCTTTTTCTTTATAACAGCTAAAGCACAAAATTCCATGATTAATATAATAATAGAATAAAGTGATTATAAATAACAACTGTGAGTTCTTCACTAAGACAAGTCATTTTAAAATTGAGAAACCTGTCAAAGTTATTTTTTTTCCAATCAAGAATTCCATTTTTTTTCATAAATCAGTAAACCTGCCGTTCTGCACCAGAGGATAAATTTGAGGCCCTTGTTCTTCAAAAGGGTAATATCGGTAGAGTTTAGTCGGGGTACGCACTGCACTAGGTTTTAACAGTGAAAGATTCCACAAGATGCATTCGGTTGGAACAGAAAACGTCCCGAAGTATATCTAACCTTTTCCAACTTCTC
>NW_027104842.1:3133-4226 GCF_000696795.3 Halyomorpha halys | reverse complement strand
TACAGAAATAGGGGAGGAAAAATAATACCTGCAAAACATTTGTTGATATAAAATGCAGATGCATACAAAAACTGTAACATTACTGACGATTATTTGTTGGCTATTCTTCCTTATTAATTTTACACACCATTAGATGAAAGCTATAATTGTATTTATGTAATCTACATTATATATTTGAATTTATATTATAACAGGAATTTTAATAAACAATATACAGTACTTTACTTTTTGTTTTATGGAGTTAATCGATGTGTGCACTGAACGGCTCATATATCTCAAAAACCGTTGAAAGTACAGATGTACATTAGTACTAAAATTAAAGCTAGTTTAATGTGCTATAAAGTAATTTATGACGTTTATCTTTGTAGGAGTAGTAGTTTTAATGATATTTGCTAAAATAAATTTATTTATAGTTGTTGGGAATTAATATCATGTTTATGACTAGAGATTATATTATTTTATTTATGTTTTTTTTTTTCATACACATAGTGTGATTATGTTCAATTTTATTATTGTTCTGTTTGAATATATTTTAAGAGATTTTTTTTTTTCATTCATTTATTTTATTTTATTTTAGTATGTAATTGATATATGATTGATATATATATATATATAGTATGTGATAAATGATTTTGATTTTCTTTTAAGTGAATATTGACTAATTAGGTAATTAAACATATGTGGGATATACTTATTAACAAAAAAATATTTTTTACCTAATATTTTTAATGTTTCATAAAAATTGATGGTTTTGACCTGGGCAGAATGGCGTTTTTAAATTATATAATTTCAAAATTTTATTAAGGTAAGATAAAGTATAAATAATAATTTTAAGTATTTTGAAATGTTTGTAGGATCATACATGTAATAAAAGCTGTTTTGTAGTAGATTGTCCCTGAAGATGGTCGGATTGGCCGGAACTTCTGACTTTTAAAAAATAAAAGGTTTTGAGACAAAAATTGATAGAAATTAAATTATTTATTTTTAAAAAAAAGTTCTTTTGTTTATTATAAAACATATGTCATTTTCGTCCTGTACAAATGAGTTATAAAAACCTGTCGAAAGATAGAAGCATATAGATTTAAATAAATCC
>NW_027104842.1:0-448 GCF_000696795.3 Halyomorpha halys | reverse complement strand
ATTCGTTCAAATTAAAGAGATAAAGTCATTTTTTAACGTTTTGTAGGTTTGTAGGTAGTTTGTAAATAAATAACTTCTCTTTACAATCTTGATGAACATATATTGATATAACATAAAATAATGAGGTGTAGATAGTTGACCGTAGATTAATGGTTGGAGAACTTTGTTGGAAGGTGCGGTCAGCAAAGAACAACATAAATAAACAAAACCATATTTATTTATTTTATAAGTGGATTTGGGAGGCTGGGAAGATTATCATGGAACAAGCGATTAACCTGGAATCCTCACACCAGACTGAAAAGACAGGAAACTGCACGTCGATTTCGACAATCACAATACTTACTAGACAAACGGTCTAAACTTCCAACAGTTTGGGGCTCCACTAAACCTTCGAATTCCTCTCGTATTCAGTCCTTACAATCCAAAATCCTTCGTAAAATCCTCAATG
>NW_027104841.1:2931-3778 GCF_000696795.3 Halyomorpha halys | reverse complement strand
ACAGGCTTTTGACCGAGTTGTATATATGTTATATATATTGTTGTATATATGTGTATACAGTTGTAAATAACAATAAATAAATTATTTTTAAAAAAAAAGTTGAAAATTATGTTTTTTATAATTGGACAATTTTATTTCTAAATATTTTCCCTGATTTTTTATCACATGATGTGTATTTAAATTATTAATTGAATTGTTGATAATATTAAATTAATTGTTACAATTATAGGATATGTAGGTATGGGGTAAATTCCGAACAAAATATATAATAATAATATGTTCTTAATTGGTTTTTTCACCTCAGCATATTAACAAAATCAACAGTTAAGTGAAATATAAAAACATATTGAAAACAAATATCTCCAGAAATTCTCTTCAACTCTTAAGAAAATATGGAATAGTAGAAAGTCCTTGAGTATGTTGACGTCAATTGTACCCCTGAGGATGACTAGAAGTAGGAAACGTGTAAAACAACGCACAAATTTCGTGTCATAAAATACCACATTTTATTGCTAACTTCTATTTAGAAGTGAACGTTCGAAGTAACTCACGACCTTGCTAGAATCGAAGAGTCCATAGTAGTTTTCAATATTAGACCTCGAAACATGTATGTTACTTATGTTTGGCCATGGCTGTAATATTCGCGATCTGCAACGGTATGAAATACTATAATTACATGTTACACGATGATATATGTCCTTAATTATTTATTTTTATAACAAATCATAATAAAAATAAATAATATAAAAAATGCAAGCAAATAAATAAAATAAAAATCCGGGCCTTGAGTATATATATAGTGCTGAGAACTACCAGGGCATTCAAAAAGTCCTGTCGTTTTTCGTTT
>NW_027104841.1:0-1631 GCF_000696795.3 Halyomorpha halys | reverse complement strand
AAAAAACGACAGGACTTTTTGAATGACCTGGTATTTGCAGCCGAGAGATCAGAGAAAGGTGTGACATAATACCATAAGAGGAGAAATCATTGCTTATTTTGAAGGATTGAGTCCGTCAAATTGCAGTTAATAATTCATTCATGAATGTTAAGCTGAAAAATATGGTTTTACATTTCTACCTGACGGTAAAAAATGGAACAATGGAGTGAATTTTGCCCTTGAAATCGTCTTCACTCCAGTCATTCCACTTCGGTATTCCATTGTTCCACTCGGTATTTACCCACCTTTATACTTAAATGAACAAATGATAATAAATATAAAAGCCGGCCATAGTTGTATGAAAATCGACGAGATAAAAGTAAACGAAAAGCGAGAGGACAATGACAGGCTAGCCAACTTTCCCCTTTCAATGTAATCACTTCCCTCCGACGTGACTCTTTATGGTACCTCTTTCTATTTTTACTTCCACTTCCGCCTATCATGAAGGCATTGCACTGAGCCGGCCGTTTTAGGGTTTTCTTCCTTATAGGATCGGTCGCTTTGGAAATACCATGCGAAAAAAAATTGGAGCATTGATAAGATATGCTAACTTCATTCCGTTCGGATCTCTATAATCCAATAAAAAAGAAAAGCGTCAATTTTTTTTTCAAAAAAGTTGCGTATGTGTTTCCTAAAATTTTGTTAATATACATATAATATTTAAAGAAATGCTAGAAGTAGGTAGCTGTATAATAGCTAACTTTCTCGGCGATGCCTTGGTAGTATAGCCGGTGAGATAACGAAACTAAAAGATTTTGATTCAAACTCGAATTATAGAATCAAACTCATTTCAGAAAGAGAAAAACTTTATAAAAAAAAAAGTTGTTCTGCGTAACTGTATTGCGTTGCTTAATACACGGTATACTTACACCTTGTTTAACATTTTTTTTAGACGCTTTTTAAATATTCCTCTATTTATCTTAAAGTCTCCTCTTCCCGTTTTAAACAAATATTTCATGAGTGACCGTCGCTCCCTGGGGGTTTTAGTTGGGCGGGTCAGACAGGAAGAATTGCCTTTTTTTTGTTATGACCTCTTGTGAGATTGTAAAATGACCAACCTACTCGCATAGAATAGTAAATTTATAAAATGTAATAAAAGATTTTGTTTTTTGTGTTTTAAACTACCGACTGTGACAGAATTTATATCGAGGAGACATATTCATTTTTTTAACAGGCTTCAGTATTCACTGTACGAACCCATTATGTAGGAAACTGACAACGACAGGACGGCCACAAATGTGACAGAAACAAAAAAACAGACTCAGACTCCACTAAGTACAAGTAACCAAATTATTTGAATAAACAAACCAGGTGAGCCCCGTGGAAAGGGGTAGTCTGTATTTTGTGTCAGTGTGTTGACACAAAATACAGACTACCCCTTTCCAAAAGATCCAATTTCCTCAGCAAAAATGTATTACCAATTTAGGAAAAGAGGCTACCCTCTATCTGTTTTCCCCATCTTGAAATCAACCCCACTTACCCGTGGAGCTTAGAAGAAATTTGTTTTATATATATATACTAATTTTACTATTGTTTAACTAAATACATCAGGGTGCAAAACAAACTCTTCTCATTTGTTCTATAACCCTATA
>NW_027104840.1:3376-6343 GCF_000696795.3 Halyomorpha halys | reverse complement strand
AGCTCCAGTATTATAATTTATATTTCCTTTTATTGGTGTAAAATCATTGTTAGTATAAAGAAAAGAACTGTAAGCGCTTTCTGTCATGTTATTTTTGTTTAGAGATTAGTAAATTTACTTTCCACATTCTAATGAATATTAATTTCTCCAGATGCATATGGTTATGTACTCATCACGTGTGTGAATAGACATGTATAATATACTGTTGATAAGGCAAGAGGAGTTTTTATAGTTAATAAAATTCTTCTATACTTGAGGAGAATCTCGACATGGCTGCTGGAGCTTGAGGTTCAGTATTTAATATGGATATTGTGAAACGTTAACTAATACTAACCGAAAGAGCCTCATTTAATTGACTGCATATTATAATTCGAGATGAGATTGATAAAACCGGATTACGCCTGTTTACAATCTTCACGAAAGGATCGGATACCTGAGTCCAAGGCATTTCCATAATCTAAATATTTTGATCCTGTGGTAATTAAGCTATCATAATCAAGGTGCTATCTGATCCTGGAAGATTCCCAACATGTCTTAGAGTTACTCTTCATAATTCCTTGACAAGTCTCCATCTATCTGAATCGTTATGCAGTCATCAAAAATATATATATTAATTAATAAAACAATTGTTTTATAGCAAAAGAAGTTTATAGTCTTGAAGTCTATCTCTAACACAAGATTATATATATATATATATAGAAGAAAGTTTTTTGTTAATTCTTCTATTTGCTTTGATTCACATGCTAGGTTAATTTAATTTATGTGAACCAGTTTCTTATGAGTTTTAATACAATAAATAAGAGATATTTCCTAATTTTTTTTTGGATCCATTATAGAACTAATTTTTAGCCTTTATGGTGTTAAATGATTCCATTTACTAATTACAATTATTTTTAATTGTATCGTAATTACTTGGAATTAAAAAAAAAAAGAATGAAATGGCCATTGCATAAGATTGTAATTGGTAATTGAAACTACTTGGCTTCCATTAGTAATTACAATAGTAGTATTATATCGAGTAGTTGCCATGGATTCAAAAACAGATTTTATTTTAAAACATATCCTTGGAACTTTTGGAATTCTTTAATTATTTTATGAAAACTCAAAACTTGATTTTTTGGAAAACAGATTTTCTCCGATATTAATATATATCTTTTTTCGTTTAAGTCGTTAGTTCGAGTTCTTCAATTTATAAAAATATATATAACTAAAATTATTGGAATAGGGAGAAGAAATGTTGAATGGGTAAATATGAGAAGGTAATATTTGAGATTTGATCAAAATATCAACATATAGGAGAAACTTTTTATTTATTTTTTCTATTTGTTTTGATGTACAGGCCAAAAAAAAAATGCAAATGTTTATTATCACCCACTATCTATTTTTTTTTAATTTGTACGAAAATCTATAATAGGCTTTAGATTCCTGTTATATTTATTATTGCGGATTCTACTCAAAATTCTAGGTAACAATAACGCATAAGTGATAAACTCTAGTAATGAAGTAATATATCATTACTTGTAAAAACAGAAGCGATTTCGGTGATATAAATATAGGAAGAAATAGATTTGAACAAGTATATATACCTATATATAGGCAGCTATATCCTCCCAATTTTGAGAAGAGTTTTATGTTTTTTAACGTAAAATATTCTTACACCTTGACAAACGACTAACCTGGAATCCTCACCCAAGACTAAAAAGTCAGGATACTGCACGTCGATTTCGACTATTACAGCACTTACTAGACAAACGGTCTAAACTTCCAACACATTACAAAAGACTAATCTACGTGATAATAATAAGGCACATCTCGACATACGGAGTTGAGCTTTGGGGCTCCACCAGGAATTCGAAGGTATGAATTCCTCTCGTATCCAATTCTTACAATCCAAAATCCTCAATGCTCCATATTTTGTTACCAATAAAGACCTAAATGTTCTTTATGTAACCGATCTAGCCCGAACCCGATATTATTCCTTCCATAATAAACTCCCTAACCACCCAAACCCACTCGTTTCTAACCTTGCTTCCTCTCCCATTCATGGCAATCCTCCGAGGCGCCTGAAAAGAAGATGGCCTCGTGACCTTATATTGTAAAATGTTTTTAGAGTTCTACTTCTGGATAGTTTCTCTACATGCTGTATCATATCATTATGATCTTACTTCAAATGTGCTTGTTGTATTTTATATACAGTTGTAAATGTCAATAAATAAATAAATAAAAAATATTCTTTTCTCAATTTTTTAAAAATTTAATTCTCGCTCACTGGAAGGTTAATCGTATAACGAGACTAATTCTGTTGCATACTTGAAAACTCTACTTCAATTTTTCAAACAACTATTTCTGTACCTCGTAGGTAAATATCACTATATACATTGTTTACCAATTTTTTATTGTTACATATTTTTATCAAACTGGTTTTGCTTTACTCAGTATAGCTGACATTCTTCAAGACCAATTTTGTGGATTGGTACCACTACAAATTTCTAAAAACATTAATTTAAAAACGAACCTTAATTAACAACAGTTACTGGTTTCTGACACTTATTTAGTTTCTATGGTAACGAGAAAAAACGAAATTGATGAGGAAATAAAAGCAAGGTTTTGGGCGAGAAATGCTTGTTATTTTTCAGTTTCGAAACTACTAGATCGACCATTCTATCGAAAACCTTGAAAGTTTTTTTTTTATTATTTATTTAATGTAATTTACAACAGTACAAAATAATACAATAGGTAAATATATTGTATGTTTCATATACACTTGAAAATCTCCTTAAAAGTTAAAATTTACAAAACTATTATCCTTCCCACTGTTCTATATGGATTTAAAAAGAGACATTTTACACTAAGGGAAGATCAGTGCCTTAAGATATTTGAAATACAGTATTAGGTGAAATATTTGGCCCGAAAAACGTTTCAAATGGTTCTTTCGACAAACTTCTGGTTGAGCTTTTCTGTTAACAC
>NW_027104840.1:2410-3306 GCF_000696795.3 Halyomorpha halys | reverse complement strand
TATAAAATATTGAATTAAATCATAAATGATAAAAAATGATAACTGATAATTGAATAGTACAAAATTTTTATTGATTGATATTTGTGGAATTGTATGGTAGCAACTATCTACACTTCAATAAATAGTTTTCTTTTACTATTCTGATAACTTTGTTGATCGCCACGCGGACTATCTTCCTCTATCTATCTACTTCATACGGTCATCTGTCTTCTTTCAATATGAACAAATAATTAATACTTTTTATTTTTTCGATTACAATATTGTATCGGAAGTTGAAATTAAGTTTATACAATACTAGTGAATAAGCAGGAAAAAAAAAAAAAACAGCAAATTTACAAAGTACAAGAAAAATTGACTATTATGAACTTTTTTTTCCTGTATGGGTAGCATTTGTTTATTCCATAGGGCCATAACTACCCTAAGCCATACGTAGCTCAGGTGGTTAGGCGCAGGTCTGTCAATCTGAGATCTGCGGACGGCAGCGGTTCGAATCCGGCCTGGGGTGTTGAATTTTTCATTGAGTTTCGGTCCCACAAAATGAATATCTTGACTTCCCACCAGGGTTAGAATAACCTGTAGATAAGAGTACATATACTTACTGACATATATCATTTCTGACAATCTTTTCATATAAAAAATAGGACATGAGAAAACATCTCTAAAAGATACACCCAAAAACAGATCAAATATATATAATTAGATAAAACTTGATTAAAACTTAAAGTTTATATATTAAATCGTATATATAAAATTTGTATATTGCATATATGTTATATGCATATATTTTTTAACCAAGTTTATTATTTGTTCATTTCTCCATCTATGATGATCTATCATTTCTTCATTTATAATTTATGTGTAATTATTTTATAATTTATTAATTGGTTTATTTTTAT
>NW_027104840.1:0-1102 GCF_000696795.3 Halyomorpha halys | reverse complement strand
TATTTGTTCATTTCTCCATCTATGATGATCTATCATTTCTTCATTTATAATTTATGTGTAATTATTTTATAATTTATTAATTGGTTTATTTTTATAACTTTTTATATGTTATTTATGGTAACTTTTTTTTATATGTTTAAAAAAACAATATAACATATAAAAGGTATTTACATCTTATAATGTACTATGTATCGATTACAGTCTTGTGACAAATTGAATATTATAATTAATAAATAAAAACAATAAGAAAAATATTAACTAGGATGTTTTAAAATTTGTTATTTTTACACCTAAAACTGTAAGGAAACTCGTGTGAATGGATGTTTTGTTGGATATTAGATGGATTTGTCCTGGTGGTAATAAGGACTAAGGGTGTCTAAAGGGGAGGGTTAAGGGAGAAAATATTATTAGATATATAGATAAATAATGGAGAATAAAAAAAATGAATAATAAGAAAAATGGATAAAATATATATATTCTTTATTTCTTGCTTAGAAAAAATAAATAAATTAACAAAAATGATAAAACAAAAAAAATCATATATTACTATTATATATTATAAAATTAGTGAACTATGCCTATATACTGTAAATATTATTAATAAATTGTCTAATTAGGTATGATACACGATGATGTATTTATACACGGCATTCAGTTGGAGTAGCATAACTTTTTTGAATAAAGTATTTCTCTTTCCGTATTGCACGTATTCCAAAGATAGTACCTTATACTGTACTAGATACTTTCTTAAAGCTATTATTGTTGTTACAAACTAACTGCAGTATACAGTACAATCTATGGAATAACTAAAAAACAAAAATTTTTTTTGAGGTGTAAATAGTTGACCGTAGATTAATGATTGGAGAAGTTTGTCGGGGGATGCGGTCAGCAAAGAACAACATAAATAAACAAAACCATATTTATCTATTTCATGCCGACGTTTCGACCTGAATTTCAGGTCTTTAGACACATTACACTTTACACACTTTACAACATTTAGAGAAACACAATTGAAAAGAAATAGTATACAAACAGATTTAGAAATATACAAAATATTGAATTAAATCATAAATAATAAAAAATTCAATTATCAGTTATCAAT
>NW_027104839.1:3554-4766 GCF_000696795.3 Halyomorpha halys | reverse complement strand
CAACTGAATCACTTTTGAATTTCAATACAAACTACACATCTCTGTCCCATTTGCACAAAAGATTTACATTTAAAACGTACAGTCTTTTATAAAATATTCCTCAACATATATTTATTTACACTTACTTACAATCAGTTTGTCTTTATTCACAGTATAAAAAAAAAAAATATAATTATAATAAAGAACAATTCCATTAAATAAACTAAATGGAATCAGTTAATACGAAGCTAACTTAGACTGAAGCCTAATTATTAGGCAATTATAAATACAACCAACCTTCCACGATTGTCTAAATAAGGAAGGATGAGCTATTAATTTACAACATTATTTTTCTGAACCAATTAGATATATATACATCTTTTTGAAATATAATACAACTAATTAAATATATTTACATTATGGACAACATTTAGAAGTATAACTATGTAGTCAGGTTTGCAACGCTGCAGTTTAACGCAGGATCATCAGCGTACATATGTGTTGGTGCTCCAGGATTATCGATTTCTATAGTTATCATTAGAAATAGACATTTTAATTAAATACAAAGCAATACTAAGATGAGAAAGAATTGGACAGAAGAAATAATTTCACAAAATAATGATATAAAATGTTCTTTATATTAGATGGTTTTCTTCTTATATTAGGTATCTTTGTTAAAATTCCTACTTTTAATTTCTTTATTTCCTACATACTTTTTCATCATTGCGGAGCTCTTCCTCCATCTGAGGTAATTTTACCATCTTATAAAATAAAATCTTTATTTAAGCTTGAATACTGCTTTTTAATACATAATACCTTTTTTCTCCTAATCAGTAGTTACAAATTACATTGTCATTTTAATTTATTATTCATAGTTCTATATTTCGTCTTAAATTACAATATTTTATGATGTAAACTACCCCAAGTATTTTATTTTCATTATAACACTCAACTGACTGAAGTCTTACCCTTAATTTATCTCTCTTTAAAGCATCCTCTATACTACTATTTTATTATTTCCCAGGATCTTCCCTTATTTTTAAACTATATTATTAATTTGTTTTTTATTTTAGATGTACGAGACTCGCCAGTTGAGGGTGATAGTGAAAGTAAAATACTTTAAGTAGTTTACATAATAAAATATTTTTATTTTAAAGAGAAAACATATGACTATGGATAAAGTACAATTAAATTGTTAAGGTAAAAAAAAGTTATTATGTTTTAAAAAGGAAT
>NW_027104839.1:0-1374 GCF_000696795.3 Halyomorpha halys | reverse complement strand
GATTTATTTTATGAACATTAATATATATAATATTAAAAAAAAAAATGTATAAAGTTACAAATTTTAATAAGGAGCCTCCAAACTTAGTTTAGCAAGGCCAAACAGAATCTTTTGACCTAGCCAGTTTATAATTACAGTAATAATCATTTACTAAAGTTAAATTACTCAGTTTAATTACGTACTTTATTTATTGCACATCTTAATTGGCTGATCAATAAAAACATCAGATTATAATAATTTATAATTTTCTTACATAAGAAATTTTACTATGTGATCAAAACAAAATATATTAGGATGGTTTGTTGGTGGTCGCAGTTTGGAAACCCCTGGTTTAAATAATTGAAGAGAAATTGGCATCCTTACCAAACCCATATCAGTAACAATACCCCAATTCATATTTATTGCAACTTGGGTTAGAAACATAATGGCATATGCCAAAACTCCTCGATGACACAACAACTGTTTAGAAAATATGAAGAAAAATGTCAGAAAAATAGCACCAACGAAGACGCTTCCCGCACAAATAAGTGGATCACCTCGTTTAGTGTAACGTCTAGCAAAATATGAGCAAGTTGTCCCTAAGGGTACTCCAACCATTCCAGCAATCCCAGCGATCACACCAAAAACTAATGAAACACTATAAAAATATGTATCAGAATAGTGAGGTGAAAAACTTCCTTCACAATATTATCCAATACTCTACAAAAATAATTACTCACTAAGAGATATAAGATAAAACCAGAAGGACATAATACAACAAAAAACAGAATGTCTACAATCTTTTGGAGTTCTCAAGCACATGTATACAACAAAGACAATATCACTGAAACATATTTACATAATCAAAAGCTGGAACATTAAGACATATGGATAAACAGGTAATCAATTCAACTAACTCTTATTTTTAAACCTATGATGCAACTATCATTTTAACTTGCCAATGGTACTACCATCGCATGACAAATATAGAGAAACTGTAATTCAATACATATTTAAAGAGTTAGTCTTTTAATTGAATTTAAATAATAATGTTAGTTCTTTAGGCCAGTGGTAGATTCTATTGGAACCTTACATAAAACTCATTGTAGACCGACACATGACCTTGCTGGTGAAGAACAAAGTAAAATTACCTGGTCTTGGCCTAAGAAAAATATACGAATGCTGAGAACCATAAACAAGGATGAGATTTGAAGAAAATAATAAGAATGATGTAAAAAACAAAAAGTTTAAATTAAGTCAGCAAAAGCTTGATACAATAAATAATAGGGACAGGCAAAGGGTATATGTAAACATATTCATGATAGATAGGTCCATAAGGAAGGAGCAGATGAAAATTGAAGAAGAAAGAGTATATGAGGAGAGAACATATCAGAA
>NW_027104838.1:0-1629 GCF_000696795.3 Halyomorpha halys | reverse complement strand
TTTTTACATTATTGTTTAATATATTATTTTTTATATCTTTAAGGTTAATTTCCCAAATATAAATTAACTGTTTTGGGGTAAAAATTTTCTAGGAACACATTAATTATCCAATTTTTTATTATATGCAACCTACTGTTATCAGTTATTCCAATAGCTTTTTTAATATAATTATTTATTACATTATATTTCATATGAGAAGGATGGCAAGTATAATAATTCAATATTATATTACTACTTGTTTCTTTCTTTGTCTATTCTGTGATTATATTCTTACCTTGCTATACCATCAACATATCCAAAAATCTCAATTTACCTTCCTTTTCCAATTCCATTGTGAACCTTATTTATTATTTATTTAAACAACATTAACCAGTCTCAAGAAATTATTTAAAATTATAACTAAATTAATATTATTTTTCATACAGGTTACCCTAAATTTAAGGCAACATTGATTTGGAAAAAAAATGAATGCATTTTTTCTTACTGATTGTTCCACTACAGTCCGGAGTATATAGGCTTATTGAAATTGTGAAAAATACCAGTAAAAATAAAAGTTAGTACTAAATTAAATCTGCTAAGAGGTCACCTTTTATTATTATACACGTTATTTATTCAACTCTTTTCGAATAAAAGGGTTTTAAGTATTCGATTATATTAATTAAGACAGGATGTTTCGACGACAGCCGAAATAGGATGTTGGCCAACGAGCTAAAAGGTGAGGTAGCACATCTCTTTGAAAAGGTATCAATAGAGGCGGCCATATTGCCACTGCTACATATTGCGAGAGCTTTTTTCTCCAAGACCATTATAAATGGAATCTGCTGACTAAGGTTGTTTCGGTGTTCGGACTACCTTTGGTGTTGATAGATGAATAAGTAGCTTCTCGAAGTGCAATAACCTAGAACATGACAAAATCTTCGTTTAATTGATGATGATATGAATAAATGATTTCAAAATAAACAATATATATTGTAAATATAATTGAGAGCTAATTAATTAGAATAGGGAGGGTTGTGAGAAAACAATTTCGCAAAAAGGTTACGTCAACTTTATATCGCTTTGTTTTATATATCAATTTCATTAATTGAACGTCTTTGTTTCATTTTGAAATTCATTAACTTAGACAAATTGGTCCCTAGAATTTGTAACAACACCTCGTAAAAATCACCTCAGCTCAGATACCAGTTAATACGTGTAGAAAATATCTTCATTGGTATGATTGCCTAATTTAAATTATTTTTATAATTAATTATCGCTCTATAGCTTTTAAACATTTATTTAAAACGGGAACAAGGCTTCAATTAAAAAAAAGTAGTTGAATCGAGAAACATTTGCAAATTGGCTCAATTTGGAAAATGGCGAATATTAACTAACATTTAACATACACACGTGTATAAAGAGTGGTAAAAGATAAAGAATTTGACTGTGATTTTTAATGTATTTTTTACATATTAGGTAATTAAACAAATGTGAGATATACTGATTAACAAAAAATAAGTTTACCTAATGGTTTTAATGTTGTTCATAGATATAAAGTTTTGACCTGGGCAGAATAGCCTGTATGGAGTTTTTTTAAAATAGTTAAATGATATGTCTCATAGTAAATTAAGGTAAGGTAAATTATAAATA
>NW_027104837.1:3348-4441 GCF_000696795.3 Halyomorpha halys | reverse complement strand
AGCGGTTCAATTTCTAGGTTTATTATTAAGATCAGTCAAACGTGTATGAAATATTTTAATGTGATAGTTTGCGTAATTTTTTTTTTTTTTTTTACTTTCTTATCACTGTCTATTTTTATATTAATACTATTTTATTTCTCTTTCATATGTATATGATTTTCTTTTCACTTTATTTACATAATTTCAACCCAATCTTAATTTACCTTCTTTTTTTTATCATATTATCCTATTAGCGGTTTTCGTCTTTTCTTTTCACTTTATTTACATAATTTCAACCTTATCGTAATTTACCTTTTTTTAATCTTATTATCCTATTAGTGGTTTTCGTTTTTTCTTTAAATTTTCTTTTCACTTTATTTACATAATTTCAACCCTATCGTAATTTACCTTTTTTTAATCTTATTATCCTATTAGTGGTTTTCGTTTTTTCTTTAAATTTTCTTTTCACTTTATTTACATAATTTCAACCCTATCTTAATTTATCTTTTTTTATCTTATTATCCTATTAGTGGTTTTCGTCTTTTCTTTTCTCTTTATTTACATAATTTAAACCCTATCTTAATTTACCTTTTTTTTATCTTATTATCCTATTAGCGGTTTTCGTATTTTCTTTTCTCTTTATTTACATAATTTAAACCCTATCTTAATTTACCTTTTTTTATCTTATTATCCTATTAGTGGTTTTCGTTTTTTCTTTAAATTTTCTTTTCACTTTATTTACATAATTTAAACCCTATCTTAATTTACTTTTTTTTTATCTTATTATCTATTAGCGGTTTTCGCCTTTTCTTTAAATTTTCTTTTCACTTTATTTACATAATTTAAACCCTATCTTAATTTACCTTTGTTTTTATCTTGTTATCCTATTAGCGGTTTTCGCCTTTTCTTTAAATTTTCTTTTCACTTTATTCACATAATTTAAACCCTATCTTAATTTACTTTTTTTTATCTTATTATCCTATTAGCGGTTTTCTTTTGACCGCACCACTCACCATCTTTATTATAATTTGAAATAATAAAGCCAATTATTTAAATATATATTTCATGAAATATGTTTTTATTATGTTTTCTCTTCTACTCTTACGGTAGAAGA
>NW_027104837.1:0-630 GCF_000696795.3 Halyomorpha halys | reverse complement strand
CATAAGAATTTATTATAATAATAATAAGGATCTGTAAAACTAATCATCCTCTGTGAGTAGATGTTTTTAAATTGATATTAATTAATTAATTAAAAAGAACTAAATTAAAAAAAAAAAATTCTTGTTGAAAATAATAGAACAAGTACAAAAAAAAGCCTTGAGTCCCTCAAATACCATTAAATAACTGAACAGCCGATTCAGATATTACCAAGACCAATTCACATCTTACATTTACAGCTAACCATAAAGATATAGTTAACTCATTCTAAAATAACGTTACATATACTTAACGAAAAGGTTGAAACATCTGCGGTAAATGAGTTACATTATCTACTGTCTGATTTATTTTTTAACTTGGTAACGAAAATCTACTCTCGAAATCAAATACAGCAACTTCCATATAACGGACACCATTGGGGAAGAGAATTTTACCCATTATATGTTAATGTTCGTTAACGAGAGGTAAATATAAAAGGAACTAACTAATAAAATAATTAAATTATGCATGTATTGTCGTTTAGAGTCTAAGTTTTTGAGAAAGTGAAGGAAAAAATTAAAATGAAACTATCAAATTATTTATTTATTTTTTTTAATAATTTATTTATTGATATTTACAACTGTATACACCTA
>NW_027104836.1:0-1218 GCF_000696795.3 Halyomorpha halys | reverse complement strand
TTGACTCCATTGTAAGGTGTAAGGTTAATATTGTATGATTCTTCAAAGCACCTAGTGGTAGTAAATAATGCTTCTACATTTATGAGCATTGATGTACTCCATATTTATGTTTCGCTAACAAGGAGGTGCGAACATCAGGATGCATAAATCGCTGTGGGCGATAATTCAACGAGTCCCTCGGTTATTATCGCCCTGTACAAAGGATCACGGCTACTTATCAATTCCCATCCAGGGGAAATATCTGAGATAAAGAACCGAAAATTAGTTGTTTAATTTATTTCGGCACATTGGGAACAATTTACGGCTCAGCAAATGCCGCCACTGTTGAATAACTCTGCATACTAACTCCAGCCATTATCATATCTGATAAACTGACCGGCCCCTATCTGCGTCGTTACCTAAGAATAATTATCCCTTATGACTTGTAATGCAAATCCAACAACGATAGTGGTTATAAATATTAATACAGTTGTGTGTGATCCGCGGACTGTTAATTAAATGTGATTAGAAATAAGGTTGGGCATTGTACCGGCTGCTCCTTGACTATGTATGAGGGAGGGAATTGGGCCAAGACGAGAATCCCGATTTGGGAGTATCCCTTCTCGTCGATCCTGATTTTGGTATCTACGGAGAAAACGGCCAATCCTATGAAAACTACGAGAAAGAAACTGATGAAGTCACATTTTTTAAAAATAATAATTATCTGATAACCCATTGATTTAAAATCAAAAATAATTTTTTTTTTAGGTGTTGTAAAATTTAAAACTTCGTCTTTCTCGCATTCGGTTTATTTGTACACCTGTTTTTCGACAAAGTTCTTCAAATTACTTCTTTGATTTAATAAGCATTGATTAATTTGACAATTATTTTGTTTGTTTTGTATTTCATGTTTTCTATAGACTGTACTATAGATTAGAAATATTTTGTGGCGGTACTACTGGCTTTGAAACAGTCTATAGGATTACCTCAGTAAAGAAAGATACCATAACCTAAGGTACTGTTTGTGGAATGCGACAAATTGAATTACAATTTTTTTTTTTATGTATCACTATTGGAACAAATCATCGAAATATTCTATTAACGGTTATAATCTGGTAACATTGGTTTTCTTTTTATTTATAGAAATTATTATGGGTGCACCAGACGTTTCTATGCCCTGCAAAAAGCTCTCCGATACAAAAGTCTTTCCAGGAAAGCAAAGCTTTTGTTGTACAAAAC
>NW_027104835.1:0-1085 GCF_000696795.3 Halyomorpha halys | reverse complement strand
GAGAGAGAGAGAGAGAGAGAGAGAGAGAGATATATATATAGAGAGAGAGAGAGAGAGAGAGAGTGAGTGAAAGAATTAACTTAGTCCAGTTTAAATATTTATTTCCATAGAAAATCTGTATTCTAGTAGTTTTCTATCCTCTGTGGGTTTAAAAACCACCCTTAAAACAGAATTTATGATGCACTTAAAGTGGCATTCCACCGATAGCTAGCTCTTAAACAACATTTTAAGAACACTCAAGTTTGTAAGTATCCAACAGCTTCTGAAGACACCCTGGAATCAGTGTGTCCTGCATTAGGGCCTTTAAATGGTAATAAAATCTATCCATTTCCTTAAACTATTCCAAGCAAGTGTTTTTGTTACAAGGATTATCATTTATATTTTTAAAAAATATAAATCGGATATTATGTATTACACATATGAAGTAAAATAGTTTTATCATTTGCTAATGGAACGTTAGTTCCATTGAAGTTAAATGTAGTCAGTCTGGTCAGCAGTATACTTCAATATCCTGATTTGTTCCTCAACTAATTTCAGTTGTAAGAGTGATGTTGAAATTAGGTGACTTATTGTTTTAAAACATTCATAATTACATCAGAACACATATAAATATCTTGATCAAATGTTATTATTTATTACTGAATGTTTCCCTATCTCCCGGACATGAGTATTAATTGTTTTATTAGTAATTATTGTTAATTCTTTGCAAATATAGTAAAGGATTTAAAAATGTATAAAGAATTATTTAGATTTCAATGTTTCAAATGTTAGTTCTAATTTTAATTATTTTAAACTTTTTTCATCTTTCTTTATCGTCTACTTTCCCAACATGGAATGCCATGATGCCTCATAGCAGTTAACTACTTACAACTAATTACTATTTATTAATTATCATTAGCAATATTTATTTATTTGTTAAATGGACAATTTCAAGGATATTATTCTTTGAAATTGTCCACCAAAGAAATAATGGAATCAATTACATTAGGCATAAATGATAAAAAGTACATCATGTTTTTAACTTCTTTTGAAGTAAACCTAAAATAGAGTAGGTATATACTTATATAATTAAGCGGGCATATATA
>NW_027104834.1:0-3327 GCF_000696795.3 Halyomorpha halys | reverse complement strand
TAAAATAGTATATTTCTACTATTTGAGTTTTTTTGACCGCACCCGGACCATATTCCTTTCATCTTTACACACGGTCAATCAGTAATCTTCCAGTTAATCTTTTCTTATTTTTTTAATGAGTAAAGTTAGGTTAAAACATGGATGAAACAATTAAAATTGAAAAAGAGAAATAAATGACCGATAATAGCCAATTTAATATAAAGAACTGCAAGATGTCTTCCAAATCCATTCTCTGAAACTTTACTGTTGATTACCAACATCATCAGTGAAAATGTTAATTGAATGGAACCTTTTTGAAAGTTGTATTAAGAGTAATTGTAGGGTTTTCTGCAAAAAGGAGTACCTCTCACTTTTCAAGTTTTTGTAAAAATGTAAAAACATCTGGTGCTGTGCACGCATCTCACAACTTTCACTTAGCATCCTACTTATGTCCAATGTTTGGTAGATTAGTGTCAAGTTATATCTTTTTTTTTTTTTGTTATTTTAAAAAAAAAGCTAAGATAAGAAAGAGAGAAAATTTTAAACAAAAACTTTTTATTTTTCTGTTGCTATAAAAACACATATCTAAGGTTCTCGTGGTGTAAATAATTAATATTAACTTTGTTCCTGCCAAGAATACAATAAAGTATAACAGAACAAAACAAAGTCATAAACATGTGCTCGCAATCAGATGGTCTTGATTTTTTTATCAATTCGAACTGGTCTATATTTTTCTTTTTTTCTCCTTTGTTTATTCATTTTTTTTTTTTTTTATATTTTGTATTTATTTATTAATTAGTACTGCAAACAATGAGAACTGATTATTTATTTCAAATTAAAGTTACTTTAGAGAAAGATTTGTTAAAAATTCGTTATTTAAGCTTTGTAAGTCTATTTAAATGAGGATCAGACCCAGCTTATATTAAAGATAAGTTAATTCTACCTTGACAAGGTGAGTTTAAACTTAAATTATTAGTCTTTTTCAAGAAAAAATTGATAAATTGACTCTATAAAGTGGTACTTCAGGGTGATTTTAATGTTTAATTATATAATCTCAGTTTTGAAGGAATTTTTCTTTTTGAGCAAGGCTGTTCACAGACTCAGACCATTTTGCGAGATGTTTTTTGGACACAAGGTGACCTCAAGACATGTATTTTCATCAAAAACTCGAATTTGAAATTTTGCATGATTGCAATACATTCCCTTACTACACATTATGTTTATATAGATTAGTAAGTGAAAGTAAAAAGCTATGAAATAGCATGGATCAAGTTGCACCAACATTTTTGAGAGGGACACATTTTTAAGGGACCATATATTTTTCGAGGGAACCTAATTTTCGAAAGACTTTCAAACCAGGGAAGAAGTAAAAAAGTACTAAAAAGGTTTCTTAAGATATGTTGATTGTGGATTAATATGTGGAGAATTTTGTCGGGGAAGGGAGGAGAAGAGAAGAGAGGGAGTTATGGTAAAGAGTGAAGACAAATAATAAGTGTTAATTATTTTATTTTGCCATCATTTTTGCTTGAATTTCATTACTTCTTCAGGGCTAAGTACAAACAAGATAATAACCATATTAGAATAAAATAAAAACAGTATAATAAGACAAATATAATTGTAAACCATATGGAAAATATAAAATATGAAAAGAAAATATGCAAATCAGACTTTAATATGAAAATTAATGTTCTTCATACCCAACCACAACTCACAACCATATTTCCTTATGGGAGATAGCTACCTCTATTACGTAAATTTAAAATATTATATCAAAAACTACACAAAAATTTTTTTTTTGATCAGTTTCATCTATAATTCTTACAAATTAGTTTTTTTTTTTTTTTTTGGTTTCCCTCCTGGATCCCTCTAAAACAGAAGTGAAACTTTTACTTAAAATTATCAATATAAAAATAAATTGCCAACTGTATTTATATTCCTTGAGGAGGCCACTCACCTCTAAATATATTTCTAGTCGAATCCACGGTACGGACACATCAAAACACCAGATAAGTATTTCACTGTATACCTTTAAGGTAGCATCGGATCTGAATTATGTAACCATGCGTAATGCAACCTATTGATTTAATGTTTTTCTGTTTTAGAGGGATCAGGGAAAAAAAAATTGTATTCCTGTCTATCCCCAAATATTTCTAGTTGAATTCACATGGAATGGACACATCAAAACAACAGATAAGTATTTCACCCTGTACCTTCAAGTACCAAAGGTAGAAAAAGGTAGTATCCAATTTGAATTATGTAACCATACGTAATGCAACTTATTAATGTAATATTTTTTCTGTTTTAGAAGAATTGGAAAAAAAATATATATTCCTGTCAATTTTAATGACATCTTTCAATTATTTTAAATAAAATATATTGATAAAACTTATTTTGTTTATATATTTTTTAAACCTTGTGAAAACACAAAAACTTGTTTATTTAGTCCTATGAATTTAAATAAGTTCAAAGTTTATCATTTTTCATTGGACTAATAATTATTTAAATATCCTATCAATCCTCCAGATACAACATAAAAGAACAGAATCACATATTTTACATATAATCCCTTCCCTTATTCTCTTGTAAATAAAATCTGAAAATTAGAAATGTTTGGTGACTCAAAGAAAGAATACATAAAAAAAATATAAAGAAATTGATGGCCTGCTCCACAAGCAATTCCAAGTTCTATGATCACCATGACAGTTCCTTCTATCCCTCTCCCCCCAAAAATACCTTTGAATCTAATTCCAGATGAAGCTTCTTTATTAAAGCAAATCCTTCAATTGTTATTAAAATTTCTACTTGGAACACAGTATATTGCTTGCAGAAGCTAGTAACTCTGGATTCTCCTTCTTCTTTCTCTTCCTCCTTAGTGCCTTTCTGCGTGGAAGTGCCTCCATCCAAGCAAAGCAAGCCCCTTGATCCTGAGCCAGCACCCACATGGCATCCCAGTTTTTCCCTCTTTTTTCTCAAATGATGTGTAGACATATCTATATTTATAATTATCCGAAAAGTTAGTTAGCTATATGAAAGCTAAAGATAGTAAGTCAATTCAGAGTTTGAGTAATTACTGCCTACCATGGGAATATCATATACATAACGTTATTTTCATTTAAATAAATTCATATTTAAGAAATTTTGACAGTATTCTGCTTTATTTATACATTCCTATCTATTGATGATTTCTGTTAATTTACTTAATTGATCAAATGGTTGTTGCGGACCACTGAAGAGGAGAGGTATGGAGTAAAACAGGGAGAGCAATGAATTGGACGAATCTGTAAATTGTTATTTCGTTTTATGTGAGAAGAAGAAAAATAAATATACATATTTTAATAATTTTAAAAT
>NW_027104833.1:5049-5796 GCF_000696795.3 Halyomorpha halys | reverse complement strand
AAGGAGAAGCCAGGTTAGAAACAAGTGGATTTGGGTGGTTGAGAAGTTTATTATGGAAGGAACAGTATTTGGTTCTGGCCAAATCGCCAACATATCAAAATATATACATATACACGTTTTTCTTCATTTTTTTAGGATTATTTAGGTCAAATTATTATTATTATCATTTTATAAAAACCTTAGTATAGAAACTACTAAAAGTTAGTTAAAATACGGCGTATTACAAGATTATGAAATAGGATTAGTTTTTAATGCAAAAAATAAAAAGTAAAAATTCCTCCTAAAGTAAAAAAAAATCCTCCTAGCCGTCTGAAAAGAAGATGGCCTCGAGATCCTCTCCACTAGAAATGTTATTGGAGTTCTATCAATGGGTAGATTCAACGCATGTTTATATCATGTCACTGTCATCTACAGCAAATTTACTTGTTGTTTATATTTTTATACAGTTGTGAATAACAATAAATAAATTATTAAAAAAAAATACGAATTTCATACAATTCAATTGTTAATATTATTAAAGCATTCCACATACTCTTACAGGACAGGATTCGTACGTTTACATGCTGTTTACTGTACGTTACATGCCATTTCGATACCCACTGACATGTTTTCAGCACTAATCTTTCCAGCACCAAAATCTTAGAGGAGTTATATTTTCGTATACAAATGCTTAGATTCCACAAACGCCTGTTGAACAGATTCGATACTTAGGACTCCATCTTGACAAGAGACTTACTTGGAATCCAC
>NW_027104833.1:2173-3934 GCF_000696795.3 Halyomorpha halys | reverse complement strand
TAGAATTATTTTTAAAATATATAATTTATTTAATCAATTTTCAAATGCAATAATAATAATCCTGTAGCACAAATTAATAAATTAAATGTTAGAAATGTAAAACAAAAAATTGCTAAAAAGGACGCTGTTCGGTTGGGTAATATTTGAAAAATTAAATAAATAGGGTATTTCAGGGCTAAGTGGCCAAACTAAAAATATGAACCAAGGACCCAAAACAAAGATCTTATCTCATCTAACTTTAATAACTAAAGGATAATAGACAATATTTTAATAGGTCCGCATTTCTTGCCGCCTCGACTCGGGAACATTTCTGGAATTTCTTAATAATGATTACTAAGATTTAGTTGACCATATTCCACTACAACTGAGAAGGGACATGGTTTCAATTAGATGGTTGTCCTGCACATTACGGAAGAGGTCCACGACAATGGCTAAATGTTAATTATCCCAATCAATGGATTGGACCAGTGGCTTGGCCTGCACGCTCTCCAGACCTGACACTACTGGATTTTTTCGTTTGGGATGACAAAAAGTCTATGCAAGACCGGTCAATAATCTTAATTCCTTACGAAGAAGGATAATTAAATATTGCGAAACAATAATACAGAGCCGTTTTGGCACTGCTGTTGTTGAAGAAAGATGCCGAGCCTGTCTTAATGTTCAAGGAAATTGTTTTGAACAACATTTAATATGAATTTAATGTTTAAGTTTAATTAATAAACCTCCTAGATCAATTAAAAGACTGATCTACATGACTATTATAAGGGCTATCTGGACACATGGAATTGAGCTATGGGGCTCCACTAAACCATCTAATTCCTCTCGAATCCAATCCTTACAGTCCAAAATCCTTCGTAAAATCCTTAATGCTCCTTACTTTGTCACAAATCAAATCATCCATCAGGTCCTCAATGTCCCCAATGTTGCCGATTTGGCCAGAACCAGATATCAATCCTTCCATAATAAACTTCCCAACCACCCAAACCAACTCATTTCTAACCTGGCTTCTCCTTCATTACCTAATAATCCTCTCTCAGGAAGGGTTTACAACGAAGGGTAAATGTGATTTGGTGGTATTAATTGGAATTTATTTCAATCTTCCAGTTTTCACACCATTCTTTGAGGGTGGTGATGTGGGATTGGAGGGATTGGGATACAATTGAAGGGCCGTTATTCACTGAAAATAGACGTGTGCCATAGGCATACGTGGTGAGGAAAGTGTTGGGATGGGTTGTGATGTCAGCTGTAAAAAATGTATAACGGATAGGACCAAGAATACCACCCTGAGGCAAACCAGCAGACTGAGGGAAGAGCGACGAGTGTGCGCTGTTATAATTCACTTTGAATAATTTGTCAGAGAGAAAATAACGGATAGTGAAGAAGTAATTAGTTGTTTAGAAACAATAATACCATTGCTAAAATTTGAAGAATAAAATAAAATGAAACAAAACAAATAATAATAATACGGCAAAAATTTATTCTGAAAAAGAATAGCAAAAATGTCCAAATAATATTTTTTTTTTTTTTTAATAATTTATTTATTGATATTTACAACAGTATACACATATATACAACAAGTAAATTTGCTGTAGGTGACATAGTGACATGAAAAGAACATGTGCAGAATCTACCCACTGATAGAACTCTAATAACATTTCTAGAGATCTCGAGGCCATCTTCTTTTCAGACGCCTAGGAGGATTATTAGGTAATGAAGGAGAAGCCAGGTTAGAAACAAGTGGATTTGGGTGGTTGAGAAGTT
>NW_027104833.1:0-613 GCF_000696795.3 Halyomorpha halys | reverse complement strand
GTCACTTACAGCAAATTTACTTGATGTGTATATATGTATACAGTTGTAAATAACAATAAATAAATTATTAAAAAAAAAGTTTAATTAATAAAGTAAAGTCCTGAAGTTCTTGTTAAAAGCCGGCAAAGAGTTTAAGTAAGACCTACAGTGTTGCTTTTTGCTTGTATTTGTATTTACTGTTTTTATGTATTAAGCAAAATATATATTAACATAATATATATACATATAAACTTTTTCCCCATTTTTTGAGGACTATTTAGGTCAAATTATTATTATTATCATTTTATAAAAACCTTAGTATAGAAACTACTAAAAGTTAGTTAAAATACGGCGTATTACAATATTATAAAATAGGATTAGTTTTTAATGCAAAAAATAAGAAGTAAAGATCCCTCCTAAAGTAAAAAAAAATCCTCCTAGCCGTCTGAAAAGAAGATGGCCTCGAGATCTTCTCCACTAGAAATGTTAATGGAGTTCTATTAATGGGTAGATTCAACGCATGTTTATATCATGTCACTGTCACTTACAGCAAATTTACTTGATGTGTATATATGTATACAGTTGTAAATAACAATAAATAAATTATTAAAAAAAAAGTTTAATTAATAAAGTA
>NW_027104832.1:0-6068 GCF_000696795.3 Halyomorpha halys | reverse complement strand
AATCACTGGTGTAAACTTTGTGTTGAATGAGAAGATAAGTGCTTCAGACAGAATATTAGAAAAATGATTAAATTTGTTTGATGACACATATCTTGAGGTGAGTTATCGATAATAGTATATCTATTATTACATTAAATTTGAACGTGCTTAAGATATACTAAAAAAAAAAAAGAAAAAACCGAATTAATAGTGATAACGATTAGTCTTACTGAGGATATAACAAGAACGTTGTAATTCAGTAGTTAAAGTAAACCAAAAGGAAGAGTGAATTCTGTTCCAGTCCTGGCCTATATAAAATTTAAGCTTACACATAATTCCACAATAATAATTATATATTATATATTTATTACAATTATTATATCAATTGAGAAAACTAAATCGTTTTTACGTAATTAGTCTAATTATTATTTGTTTCTTCTCTTCTCTTTAAAGGATTTGTTTTTATTTCTAAAATTGCTATTTTTTTATTTCTGAAAGTAATGTTTTATCATAATAGTAAACATAATTTATTACTGAATGTTTACTGTTATACTGTTTTAATTATTTGGCTTTAGGGGGTCATATGGACTAATAATTTTTATATAATCATATATGAAACTATTTATTAGATGTTTTTTTTTATTCCGTATTTTATTATTTTTAGGAATTGTCATTTCTCCTTACTAATCTCTATTTAAAAATCGCAGAGAAATCGTTTTTTATGTCACTTACTCTCTATTAATTTTTACCCTTAATGGTTTTAGGTTGAGTTCTGGAACTAACTAACTCACTGAGCAAATAATTTCAAATATTAAGTTGTAGAACCAGAATCAGATTGGAATTGGTGTTATATTTTATGAATAATTACAACTTAAAACGCAAATGCAGTTGAAAATCTTAAAGTCAGCGTTTGCTACGCGCAAGCGTGTTAATGGGTTATCTGGATTGCTTGTACTACTGATTTTTGGGCTCAAGTCAAAGAGCGCTTGTGCCGCATCCACTTGTTTGCCTTCAGTTAGAATTGTTTTAGAACTGCCAACAGATGAATATTTGTTCTCTCCTTGTTTTAATTAATTAAAGAATTTCTCCAATCTTTGGATTCAAAATGATCTCTTGTTTAAGATTGTATATTTTAAAATTCCATGGATTCGGGCTAAATACTTTGTTTTAAATCTTGTAAATTAACTTTAGCAGTTTATTTTTTATTTAAAATAGCACAAATTTATGTTTATGAAGACATTATATGTTTAGGTAATTAAATAAAAAAAGTTTCGGAATTCTAGAATGAGGGTTGAATTTATGATTATGTATTCCTGTTTGTATGATTTTTTTCATCTAAAAATTGCTGATATTTTTGTTTCCTTCCATTTGGTTTTTTTTATTTAGTTTCTTTTTATAATGAAAATAGTTAATCGAATGTAATAGCCGAAAAAAATTAAAAGAACAAAACAAGGATGTGAACGTTTGTTACTTCTTTTGTTTACCAAGGACTAGTGGCAAGTGGCAATCGTGTAGATGCAGATTTAAATTGACTTTAGCTTGTGATCCGCTCGAAATTTTTCTTGTAGAATTAAGTTCGGCACAAGCTAACAGCCCTCAATGTCCAATATTGCACATGGGCAGAGCACATGCCGTTGCCTGCACTGGGACTATCAAAGGAAGAGGGGCCGACGATAGGAATACGCTGGACTGCCCGGGGCCGTACTGTTCTTTAATTATTTCTGTCACGAAGCGACTACAAGGTCAGTCTGCAGGCCGCTAGTTAGCCGATTTATAAATCTAATAGGCAATAAATTACACGACTCACCTCTCTCTTATATTTACTACACAATACGCAACTTGCCCCTATACCATTATGTGTGAGGATGAATTGATCATTGTGTGTAAAAAAAAGTCTTAGGAACTAACAGCTCTTTCCCAAAGTGTGAATGAATGCTATATTTTAATTAGTATCTGCCATTAAAATTCTTCTGCATCGGACTTGATTCACACGAGTTGGTGATAGTCCTTTAGGGTCATTTAAATATCATTCAGTGTTACGTCATTATTACAGATTAACTCCATAGATTATTTATTTCAATATTTTTTTCTTATAAACAACTTTCTAACCTACGGTATTATTTAATAATAGTCTTGTTCCAACGCAGAGTTTTGACTATAATCAAACTGACGAACTGAGGAATACGGGTTTCAGATTCTTATTCATATTGAACATATCCCCTATCTTGGACTTCATTTAGACCGTCATCAATTATCGCTAAAAATGAGTGAGAGAACTTATTTGCATTGAAATTATTCATCAAACAAAAAAGTTACTAACTCCAACGCATTTACTATTCAAAAAATTCAATTGTTGTTTGAATTTTGTATAAAAACTTCGGATGGTTATCACTACTTTGTAACTAAAAAAAAAATATTTGGTTGATTATTCATTTATGATAATAATTTTGATAATTAATTGATAATTTTTATAATATACAAATCAGATTCATATCTGAGCGAATAATTTGTTGGGTTTATTAAAGTGATGGTGTTATTAAAATTGTCCTTACTGTCGCTCAAGGCCCTAGAGGGTTGTCGAAGAACACTAAAATTTTCCAAGACCCCCTGTATCGAGGACACTCCTGAAAGATGTGAATCAGTCATAATAACTTTGCAGAGTTGAAAAAAATCAATTGTAATTGATTTTTTGTTTTAAAGATATGTCTTTTTGGGCGAATAAAATTTCTCAAAAAGAATGTGAATATTTTAAGTATATATCTGTGGCGGTAGGGTAAAATATGGTATGTCCGATTCATATAATTTTACAGAACAAACATAGAATTTCATTCACTCAGAGAAGGTTGTTAGGTATTAAAAATATATCGAGTAATTCTATTTTCCCCTCATTTGTCAATATCGCATTCAGAATTCAACCGATTTCCTAAACTAAAAAATATTATCTCAGATTTAGTAAAAAAAGATAATCTGAACGGACACATAAGTGCTTTACTTTGATAGTGGCCCGACTTTTAACAAAAACAAAAACAAAAATAGTTTTCCTCATTATTGGACGTATTTCAAAGATAGTAATGTAGATTGTGAATACGTTTAATACAGACTGTCAAGAAGCCATTCTCCTTGTCATAAATTCACTCCATTCATTCCGATTTTTGGAATACGTACAATTAAAAATATATATACTTTTTTGTATTGTTCTAAATACTATATCATAACAAAGCAGGGATATCTTTGCTTTTTTCCCCTTCAAATTCCCTCCTACTTCAGAATCACATTTTGCCAGACGAAGAACTCTAAATTACTTACTTAGACCGCCAAAAATTAGAAATCGAAAAAAAGGGATATTCTATGTTTTGCCTGACCACGACAGAATTATAGAAATCCCTTCATATTGTACGAGACAATTTTATATTTATTAATTAGTTCTTCATTTATCCCTTTTCATCTTCATTATTAGAAAATCGTCTCATAAAATATATTTTGAAGGGACTTAAAATTTTCTAAAAAATTTTTTTTCTTATTTCAAAGCTCATTTCAACCCTCAGCGAAATGTACTTCAAACGAAATTGTGTAAATAATTTGCATTGCACACAATTTACGCCAGAGGATATCAAGGAACGCGAAGGTATATATTTCCTTCACGTTGGCTCACATAAACTTGAAGAGTTTCATTAAGCAGTATTTGCCTCACTCCTCTCTTTATTACCATCCACGGAACTAATCTTCGTAAACGTAGAATCTTGAAATATATTACTTCTCTACTTTCCGTATTCTGTTTTATGATCATGAGCTGCAGATATTTGCATTAGGGCCTGAAAGTGATAGATTCATTGAGGAAATATTGCATGTCTGATATGAGTTGAATTGTAAAATTTCTGATGTGGAAGCTTAATGAATTGTATGCTCGAAGTCATTATGCGGTGCATCATTATGGCGGTATTAGAGAACAGTTCGAAGACTTTTATTAAAAATGTTATAAGTCGTTAAATAAAGTCCATGGGTTAATAAACTGGTTAATAAAAGATTAAATAATTTGATTTTCATAGAAACTTTAAATTAAATCATAACCTAGCTTACTAATCTCTCTTTTCTCAGCCTGCCAGTGTTCCTCAAGGTTAGTACCTCTATATGGTTAATACAGCTGATATCCCAATCCACCCTAACGAAACATGCTGATGACACATATGTACTGTTTGTATACATTGGCCTACTACTATATCACAAACTCTTCAGTCACACATTACATCCTTTGAAGAATGATGTCACAACTGGAGAATCAATAAAGGTCCTATCAAATCCCACCAGATCAGCATAACTCTCCGTCATAAACCTCTACTCTCCTGTCCTGCAGTATCTTTTTTTAATATCCCACCGCAACGGCTGTTGAACATATTCGCTTCTTAGGACCCCATCTTGACAAGAGACTTGAAATCTATACTAAAGTAATCTATACTAACTAGACTAAAGCGGCAAGATTTCGATTTTTCTACAATACCTACTTGACCAATGCTCTAAACTTGCCATTTTCTATAAAAAACTTGTGTTCACAATGGTAATAAGACCAGTTGGGACATACGGAATTGACCTTTGAGGCTCTAGCAAACTGTCAACATCATTCCGTATCCAATCGTTTAATCCAAAATCCTCCAGAACAGAACAGAAAAAAAAATTATATTAAAATGTTGAAATTAAACAAAATGATTTTGGAACTATAATGTAATCAGGTATCGATTTGTTTCATAGCTTTTAGTTTTTTTTTTTTTTTTGAGGGGGGGGGAGAGCTACATATATGCTGCTGCTGAACCATTGCTGGCTAAGATGGTTTCAGGCTGATGTATTTCTTCTCATTCGCTTCCACCGTTTTAAACTTTCTTAGTCTATCCGCCCACTACATGTTGGGCGTGGACCGGACATAAGCTGATCCATAAGAAATGCCTTATGTAGGCTTCCCAACCGCTCTTTGATTTAATGAGCTCCTGGTTTGTGTTACTACAGGACCTGTCGTACGACATTTATAATTGTCGTGTGGTCCTCCTAAAATATTACTGCATTTGTCATTTCTCTCTGTCAGAGGACCGAAATTCGTTTGGCCTCCTCGATTTATCAACTGCTTGGGCGTTTGGAAACTGATACCGATGGGACCAATCAGGTCTTATCTTTTTAGGGGACATTTGATACATCGATAATACTAAGAAACCGTTCATCCAGCTCCTCCAAATTGACGTTTGGAAATTATGAATACATGAATAATTGTTATCTCCTCGTGTATTCTCTTGCATATTATTAAAAGATTCTCGAATGTTTTGCTATTTGAAATTTATTCTGTTTAAACGATTCTCCTGAGTGTATTTGAAGTTCAAATAGTCTTGTCGCAGAAATTAATTAGGTTTTGCGGTTTTTTAAAATTTTTATGTAACGTTTTTACCCATAGTTGCTCAACATTAACGAACAATATATGAGTGGACATATAGGCATTTCTACAAAGGATCTATCGATGTTGTTTAGATTGTTCTTCATAATTGATATTGTCAAACTTAAGAATTAACATTAAAAATATAAGAAATTATCAACTCTTAAAAATGTCCTATGATTTTCATAATGAATTTTTGTGTTCTAAATTATGATTCAAAAAAATCCTCGGTTATGAGAACTAGAAGTCGATTCGTCATCCTCTTCCTGCTTCCCTCTCTTCCTATCTATACATAATACTTATTTATTTAACATATTAATTTAATTAATTACTTATTTATGCCTCAAATTTTTTTTGCTAAAATTATTTAACTTATTTAAAGCTCAACATTTAAATAAATTAAATCAATATTATATCATTAAATAAACTAAACTAAACAAATATGAATAATGAAAGCTTTCATCACGAATTTCCTTTCGATGTATTTAACAAATAAAAAAAAGAGGATTTGACGAGCAGTTTCTGATAATTTTAGTCTAGTTTTGAGTTAATGGGTTTTTGAACAAGAATGATGTGATTGAAATTGTTAGTGTTTGTTTCTATGAAATTCATAACTCTTCTTGAAAAATCATTCGAATTAACATGAACGCCAGAGTATTTTATAAAATTTATAATTTAA
>NW_027104831.1:10903-11285 GCF_000696795.3 Halyomorpha halys | reverse complement strand
TATTTTATTTGGAAAATATTTATAAAGGGTATTTGGGGAAAATATATATTATTCTTAAAATATTGCCATTAGTAATATACCGGTTTTCACAATCTATTGTCTCGGGTGGATGATTTCGTACGTGTTGGTAACAGGAAGGATAACTGCTTGAGAACCAATAATGATACTAGAATTCCAGTCCTGCCTTCTAAAAAGTGTTTTTATGGCAAAGATGACAGTTGCTATTCCACCGTCGAAGTTTGAACCTTCCTTAGCTACTATTGCAATGCTGAATTGAAAATAACTTGTCAAATTCCGACTCCTTTCGTACACAGATGTTTGACACTTACTTCTAGAGAGTCTGAAACTTTTATATTTCGTAAAGAAGAGACTTATTAATAAA
>NW_027104831.1:6400-7374 GCF_000696795.3 Halyomorpha halys | reverse complement strand
TTTTTTTATTAGTTTGAATGACAAATGGACTTTGAAAAACATTATCAAGTGATCTCTTGTATTGTACTAATTGTATAACTGAATATTCATTTTCAAATGTAAATTTTTGTGTTTTATGTTGTAGAAATGATTTTTTGCTGATCTGTGGTTGCTACTTTGACAAATAAACGTTTTGATCCTTAAATTTTGTACTTTAAGATAAACAGTATGAAATAGTTGAGCCATGAAAAGCAAAATTGAAACTTTTTTAGAACAATGAAAGTCCGACTGCATTTTGTGTTGGAATACAAAAATTGTATTTAATTCAAAATTAGAACGTTTATACAGGAATGGATATATAAAATATATACCTCAATAGCCTAGTTTCTAAATATATTTTGTTTTTCTATTACCACAGGATAATGAAAACTATTTACTGGTAGCAATTGATGGTATTTAATTGTTTGATGTTAATACTAGCGCAATGAAGAACTAAATAGCTTTTTTTTGTTCTTACTGAAAAGTTTTTTTTAAGTATCCTCCTTACCCTACTAATTAGCTGTTTCGTGGTTTTGAGTATAACAATTTAACTTTATAAGTCCATTCTTATATGAATGAATTACACTCTGTTTCAACTTGATGACCATAAGTGAGTATTTTACTATTATTTTATTTTCACAAAATAACTCCGTCTGAAAATACTTTTGGAATGAACCGTCTAATATGTACGAGCGTTCCATTCTTATTATTGAATTCAGATGAGAAACTAATTGAATTAGAGTTCGTTTACAATTTATTGACATGTACCAGTTCTATGGGTCAAGCTTTGTTTTTTATATCAGTAGCCTAGTAACATTAACCGTTCCGAAATTGGCGCCAGTTGGCCGCTAAACCCTCAGGTGTCAATTTTGAGACGTTTATTGTTACTAAACTCATAATATCCACAAACAAAGGTTGACCGCCAATAACTGGTTAATGACTCTAAGTAGTAGTTA
>NW_027104831.1:0-1605 GCF_000696795.3 Halyomorpha halys | reverse complement strand
TCACTCCTAAGCCCGAACTTAAAGGATTTCCTACCACCCTGGAGGACTGTATTACAACTGTATTAATTGTTAATCAATAGTCCTGTGAAAGGTTTAGATTAATTAATTAGTCTGTATTATTGGTGTAATTATTAATTAATCAAGGAGACTGGATTGTTACTGTATTAAACTATTAGGATCATCACTTAACAGATGCGTGTTAAACATTAATATTGATTTTGAATAACATATGACATTTATATATGACAAGATTTGCCATTGTACTATCTGTCTTATAAGGATGGCAGGTACAAGGAACACATGCAAGCTGTATTTATACCTTTACAACACCTCACATTAATAACACCATCTTCATATGCTGACGACTCACCACTGAGGTTCTGGAGAATTACCTATATATTAAAAAAATTAGATATAAAATAAATTAACCGGAATCCAAAATAAATTATCCGAGTTTGGTTTCATAGGTTATTGTTACAAATCTATAAACTTTTTTTCCGACAGAAAAAAGTTTCTAATCAGATGGATATAGGGTAAAACTGTTCTTATCCCTTAATTAATTATAATTGCTATAGAACTTTTTGCTTTCTTTCAATTTCGAACAACGATTTGCCACCTTACTGGTACTGCATCAGATGATTTTTACACACTAACGGAATATGTTACAGTGCACGAAATTCAATTTTTTTTTATTTATACTATCAATGAAATAATTGTTTCCTTTACAAATGTGTGTTATGATTCGCGAAATTATTAAATAAATAACAATTTCACGAAACTGACAATTAATTGTCACATAAATGATTCATAACTATTTTAAACTATGCCTTACCTCATACATTTCTATTTTAATCCATAAATATATTCAGGAAAATTAATTGATAATAATTTATTGAAATATATTCCCACTTCTGTACAATACAGGGAATTTAGTTCAAGTATTTAAATTTACAGTCAAGGTGGGGAAAATACGTGAATTGGATAAGTATTAGCTTAAAAACATTAAACATTAAAAACACGACTGACATTAAACATTAAAAACACGACTGAGTAAAATGTGCTATAACATGGAAATCCGAATCCTGTTAATGATTTCATTGGACCCCGTATGAACAATTTAATTTATAATCTGAAATCATATTTTCCATGTTTTTCTAAATCATTATTACTTACTATAGGGCCAATTATCGAGATTTAATGATTTCAAAAAAAATCTTTAAAAAAAAAAAAAAAAAATTCAAGTAATTTTTGTAATAAGCCTCTTCAAAGTAATTAATTCTCTCAAAATTTCCCCTTGACTTGTAATAAACATACATTATTAATTAGCAAAAGGAAAATGTTCCCTTCAATTATGGGAGAGTCCTTATTTTACCTTCTGGTCTCATATCCTTTTTTCCTCATTTTACTCTGTTTCTTTTTTTACTCATTTTAACAACATAATTTTTGTTGTTAGAACGTTGCTTCAAATCCAACGATCCTTAGAAACTTTTATCAAATGAAATTTTTATTTGCGGTACATCCCTGCTCTTTTAGTTCAAAGTAATATTTAATAAATTTATATTGATTAGTTAATAATACGAAACTAACATAAAATAATCAGTGGTG
>NW_027104830.1:3877-5438 GCF_000696795.3 Halyomorpha halys | reverse complement strand
GTTTTCTTTAATTGTCTAAACCTTTTGTTATTCTTATTTAATTTTAAGCTTCACTATACAAGTTTTTTGTTTTAATTCGTAATTGACATTGTTCAATTATTTTTACCCCATTTAAGTGTTTGTATCTTTTTTTAGCCCTGCAACGTGGGATGAAAATTGGCTCATAATAAATAGCATTACGACTATTTGAGTTTTTCTTTTACCACTTCCGGACCATCTTCCTTTTATTTTTAAATTATGTAGTTGAAAAATTGTGATCAATTCTAAAACTGATCTGTTTTTATATGTATATGTCGGGGTTGTCTGGTCTTAGGCGATTTCTCCAGCCTGATATCTCTTTACAGAAGGCCCATGACAAGGCGTATTCATTAATAGGTAAGAAAGGAAGGCCGGGCCAGGGGATGAGCCCTGGACACTGACTAGGTAGAGGAGGTCTAGGTGAGAGAGTCTGAGACAGAGTAACAGTTCTAGTTGCCGAGATGAAGCGGATGGACTAGAACTGTCATGATAGGAGCCAGCTTACTAGTTGCCGAGATGAAGTGGACAGACCAGTAAGCTGATAAGGCTAGGTGCAGCTCTAGTTGCCAAGATGGAGCAGACAGACTAGAGCCGGGGAGAGACGATGAAGCAGACGGACTAGAGCCGGGGAGAGACGATGAAGCAGACGGACTAGAGCCAGGGAGAGACGATGAAGCAGACGGACCAGTGTAACCGTCAAGGAATTGGGTTACAATCTTAGTTGCTGAGATGAAGCGGATGGACTAAGATTGCTGGAGAAAGGGAGAGGAAATAGACCATAGTCTATGGTGAGCATAATAAAAACCAACTCTGATGTTTTTTTTGTTTTTTTCGAACCCTCTAAAACAGAAATAATATGTGAGTTAGTAGTGCATTACTGTGTAGAAAGAAAAAGTAATTCGTGTTGTGTCTTACCTTTTACTACCTTTGGTATTTAAAGGTTACCTGTTATATTTAATTTTACATATGAGCTATCCGTTCAGCAGCTATTTGAGTCCGGAGGTGAGGGGCCTCCTGAACTCTGATGGATCAATTCCGGTGACAATTGAAGGCCTCATGTGATCGGTTATCACTGAGAATTCACTCTTTTAACTCTACTTGAGATCGTTCCGTAGAATCTTATTGCTCAATCTCTTTTTATTTTATAATTAACATTTTTACATTTTACATATTAACATATATACATTTATACAAGAGATCATATTTTTATAATGATACACTTATATACAATTATACAGCTTCTTAGACGCTTGTAGTGCTGGCCACTGGCGGGTTACAGCGGAACTACGTGCTCGCTCACTGTTACATATATATAGTTGACCATAAAAATTTGAATAAAAGAAGATGGTCAGGGTTGCGGTCAAAAAAATAACAAATAGTTTATATCGAATAGTTTATAACTATTTTAATGTCCGACGTTTTGAACCTTGTTTGAACATCCCTGATGAAGCCCTGCAAAGTAGGGCAAAACTATTTGTTCTTTTTTTGACCGCAACTCTGACCATCTTCTTATATTTTGATCTGTTTTTAGTTTGATAACTGC
>NW_027104830.1:0-372 GCF_000696795.3 Halyomorpha halys | reverse complement strand
AAAAAAAAAAAAAATTGAATTAGTACATACTGCATTTGAAAAAAGATATGAAATAATGTTTAAGTAAAGATAAACTTTTGCATCTTTTTTCAAATGTAATGTTTCTGTTAATTACCACTTTCCCCCCATTCCTCAATCTTGTTGGTCTTCACATCCTGCCTTGCTCATTTTTGTTTACTTCTATTCAGTATAAAAAACATAACAAAAAATAGTCAACAACTATTTATTAGATGAGATTTCACACCACTTTGTAGGGTTTTATTAGGACTAAAAAAGATACAAAACAACATGACATAAATATTTTGACAACGAAGGATAAAAAGATACTAAAAAGTAAATTAAGGTAGGATTAAAAATTATGTAAATATATGT
>NW_027104829.1:0-4093 GCF_000696795.3 Halyomorpha halys | reverse complement strand
TTATATATATATATATATATAATGTAAATTTTACCACTCCCTAATGTATCCTATGTTTAAATGGTAATAATATTATATAAAGATATGCAACTGGGAAACTGGAAACACAATAGGCCTTTGGAAAGGAAATTCAATTATTATCAATGGTTTGACCCAAATAATTTTAATTAATATATTTGGATGATTGCCTTCAGCAATTATCCTGGCTTCCCAATCGACGAAGTACATTCTAGATGTTTTCAAATAATTTTAAATAATTTCAGTAATGTTTCTAAATTGGAGGTGGAAAGGAATTCATTTCCTTGTTAATTTCGAATTTAAAAAATGAATGGAAAATGGTAAGCTTTATTTTGGTGGGAATCATAATTTCACAGAAGCTAGGTGAGTCCACTCCAGAACTTAAAAGGCCACTTGTCAGTTCTATCCGGTTTAGCTATCCTAGCTATACCTAAAATCCATAAAATATCTAATAATTCAGGCATTTATATGATTATTTTATAATCGTTCTTTCGAACAAGTTAAAAGGGATATTTTTTTAATTTCACATAGTACCAAAAGCTTCTAGGTGCGTTCTAGTTTCAGATTGGCCAATACTAAAATATACATTACTGAAAATTTTGTTCGCTCTAATTTCGTGTAGAATGTTAATCTTCCAGAAATTCTTGATTTTCTAGCTGTAAGCCAAAAACTCAAGCAAGAATACTTTTTCCTTTTTCTTTTCTTTATTATTTATTTATTTAATACAAGATCGGCCTGGTGGGCCTTACATGATTAATTTTCCCGTATTTTTGTAATTCCTGGCTCTTGTATTAATTGTTTAATGTAATCCTCTATTGTCTCTATTTACAATTCCCGATCCAATTGGCTGTTTCCTACAGACGAAGAAGCATCCACTGCAATTCTTATGACTTAGTTTTGAAAAGATTGTAATTTTTAAATTAAGGAATATTATATGTTTTGGAGTTCTAAATGCCCAAAACATATAAAACGGTTAAAAAATTTTTTTTTTATCTAAACATTTGGTAACTTTGATATAACATAACATAATACTGTTCATGTTGCCTCTTATTTCATGATAAAAATTCATGAACCACTATCATTATCTCCCTTTATCATTTGTAGGGTACCTGTAGTATCTTAAAATCATTCATTGATAAATTCTTGCATTTAATTGTTCTGAAATAGTATCTATGCTATTTTTCACTTTTTTGTTATAGCATATTGTTCAAACATTGTGTATTATTAACTCCAGTGGAATTTATATATGAAAGAGTGGGTACCTACTAAATTACTTTCGTCAAAACTATATTGTTTTACATTTTTATATCATACTGAAATCGTGATATACATATGGTTTTATTACTTTGTTGTTAGTTTTTTTAGTATTAGGGATTGGTAAATTTACATATATATACAATACATAAAAGAAAAAAACATTTATTTATATTTAATAGCTCAGAGAAAATTAAAATATACTATAATAACTTAGGGAAATGATTTAGATAGCTTATGTGCCATAAAATATTATATTACAACTGATTAACAAAATCAGCGGACGTGGAAGATGTAGGTGGGATGTGTTGATTGTCTTATGTTCATTCTGGTGGCGCCTTCTCTTCCAACTCCATCTTTCTTCCTCTTGACTTAAAGGCTTCTGCTCCTTCGGCATGTGGTACCCATCAACCAGTTGGGAAGAACTGTGGTACACAAAGGTGTGAAATACTCTGGTATACAAGACTAGTGAGGTATACAAACACAGGTGCCCTGTGTTGACAGGTATCCCTTCTATATAAATAAATAGCTAAATTATTTAACGACATTTATACGATTTTTGGCTTAATACATAACAATATTTTTATCCAATAGTTCCTCCAGCTCACAACTTCACCGAACATCTAGTGAGAAAAAAAATATCGGTATTTATGCATGTGAATGTTTTTATTCTGAACTGATACTGGGAAAACTATTGAATTGATGCAGTTAGTAGAATAATTCGATAAGGAAGAGAAGAATAGTCAACATATGCATGTGTACAACTCTTCATCAATATATTTTCACTAACATTGTTTAAGATTATGACAAACATTTTATTTTTCAATAATAGATACTTATGAAAAATAAAAGAGAACAATAAATGAGACTGTTAAAAAAATAAAATAAAAAAATTAACACAAAGAGGAAGAATTTTGACCTCTATAGGAGCCATAATAAAAAAAAAAACTTCCTTTTCACCCTTTTAACGAAAGACCTTCCCTTCAAGAACCTTAAGTAGGTCCATTTGTCGAGAAGATACAACCCTTCAAGAAGGGAAAAACATTTTTCTGAGAAAAAGAGGTATTGATATCCTTTTAAAATTAAATGCGAAGACTCCATCTAAATTGATAAAATAAAAGAAAAAATCTGTTTACCTAACTAGATTAATTGCACAAGAAAAAAGAGAAAGAAGAAAAGGGTAATGTGTAGATTATTATTAGTTGAGAAGGAGTTCGCAAAGGCCGCATTAAAAAGTGTATCCTTTCGAGGACGGCTCCAAAGTGGTTTTTCGTCAGTTTGCTCAGCAAACATGAAAAAAATCTCCGGGTTATAGAGGAAGAACAGACTAAACAGACAGAGATCTAAAAAGGACCTTTTTATATTCTCTTGGAAGTACTCGATAAATAATACATAACGGTGTGTTGTTTCAGAGAACATTTTATTCTGTACTCGAGTTTTGAGTGGCAGAATGTATTTATTTATATGTATGTGTGTGTATACATCCAGTTCATCAAAGACGTGGGTTACACTGATACTTACACGATAGAATTGCTCTAAAACAGACTGTAGTACACATGAGGTAGAGGAAGCCGTAAAATTGACAGAATTCATTATGACTTACCTCTGTAGCATATTTTTATTTTTTATTATCAGCTTATCACCAACTAATTAGTCCTGTCTTCTAATATCTTTAATTTGATCACAGCATTATTTACACGAATTTATTCCAGTTCAATTATTATCTTGATGTACCTAAAGAGAGATGATTCGTAGATTCCTACATCCTATCGTTTCATTTTTTATTTTCATGCTTTCAGTGTTTTGTCTTTTTTAGTTTATTATTTTTGTCTTATCTCACGTTTCAACATAAAAAGGCTTTTGACCTTAAAGGCGTAATTTCTTTCAATTGATAATTGAAATTTGAGGTAAAAATTTACAGATTTTGCAGCATGGAACAAAGCACAGAGGTTGTATCGATCAACACAAGCGAACAAGTTAAAATACATTCGCTTTTTTAGAATTTCATTCTTGTACTCTCACTCTTATGCTACTTTTTTCATTTTATAAAATAATATTTATTCCACTACTTTAACCATAAAAGTAAGTTTTTTAAAAATAAATCAAATGGTATCTTTGTTAAGTCTCAACACTCTTTATTATATCAACAGTCCAACGTTTCGGCCGATTCGGCCATCAACAAGGACAATCTTAATATAAATTCATTCACATCCAAATTTTAAAATATCTTGCAGGCTATTGTGCCTAGGTCATTAATTACAAGTCAACTTACCCTGTTTTGTCACAATTTCATTAATTTCTAAAACTTTTAATTTTGGATCAACTTACACTATCAACTATCATAAAAACAAACTAGGCGTCTGAAAAGAAGAAGGCCTCGACATCTTCTCCTTTAGAAATTTTTATGGAGTTCTATCAATGGGTAGATTCTTCACATGTTTGTATCATGTCATAATATCATTTACAGCAAATTTACTTGATGTGTATATATGTATACAGTTATAAATAACAATAAATAAATTATTAAAAACAAAAATATTTGGATGTGAGGTGTAAATTTATAATAAGATTGTTGAGACTTAACAAGGATACCACTGATTTGTTTAAAAAATTAATATCAGTCCCAAGAAATTGAAAAAATTAAGTTTTTCTTTGAAGTTTCACAATATTTACCTAATATTGATTTATTTCGGTTGGGTCATATTGAATAAAAATTTTTGTTTTGATATATTTATTAATATTTTTTTCAAAAAATTAATTAAGAATGCCTTGTGTTTGAAAAAAGAAACATAGTTTGTTTTTTTAATATGCACACACACAT
>NW_027104828.1:32243-41687 GCF_000696795.3 Halyomorpha halys | reverse complement strand
TCTCCCGCCATGTGTGACGTCATCAAAATGCTGGCTTCTGATTGGCTGCTCAAATCCCTGTCCCAGCTCCCCCATACTCTCACTACTGCCGATGGTGCTGCTATCTAGCGGTCACCGTCTGAACTAACAACCCTGCACTCTGGTGGCAAGTCGAGGAACTCCCTCCACAAAAAAATGTCCCAGCTCCCCCATATTCTCACTACTCCTTTAGATTTTAATTTTTTATATCACTCTTTTACCCTTACATTAACTCTACCTTCGTATTATTGTAGCTCTGATGAAGACCTACAATGCAGGCCAAAACGTCGGAAGAAAATCAATATTTATTACTATTATTTCCTTCCTCCTGACCGCAGTGGTGACCATTTCCTTTAAAATTAATATAGCTCTGTCGAATCCAGAAATAACATTAAAATTGATTGTACATATATATGTATGGGAGTGGAGTAGCTCAGTCGTGAGGCACTTTGCTACTAACTCCAAGGACCCAGATTCCAGATCAGTTAACTCTGTGGGTTCAGAAGCCATCCGGGGTCTCCCCAGCCTCATATAGTGAGTAGCTTAATTAGGGAAAATCTGGCGATCGAGTGCGAATCTGGCCAAATCACCTTCTTGCACAACCGATAGTCTAGTAGCAGAACTTGGTAGAACACCACCTGCATACAATATCTGACCTAATCAAAGTCATCTTTAGCCGAACATGGTAAATCAGAAGTCAGTCGATACTTCTATCAACCTCTCACAGAAGAACTTAAAATTCATGAACTCATTTCTATTCTCTGTCTTCTCAGTTTCAGTTAATCAATTTTTTCTTTAACCTAATTATATCAAGGCGATAACTGAAAATTTAATACAAAAAGAAGTTTTAATCAAATAGGTAAGAAGTTTTTTATTAATTCAACTTTTTATATCCTATCCTGTTATTCAACTGTTTTATCACTTTGCTTTATTCCTTATGGATTTTTTTTTGCAAATGATCGTTTAATAATGTGTAAATACATCTTATAATATTATATTACATTATTATGTTAAATTATTAAATTACTGTTTATTTACGCATTATCACTAAATTGTTTTTATTCTGAAGTATAATCACTTCTTTTTTCAAAAATGAGTGAAACTTGTTTTTCATTTATTAGTCATTAACTTAAAGCAATTGATTTAAAATAACCATTTAACTGATTATTTTAAATCAAGTTGCTATTTTTTTAATAATTATTTTTTATAACTAATTAAAATATGTTAAAAATAACAATTAATTTTTTTTAATTAAAATTTAATACTTTTTAGTTAAGGGATCTAAATTTGCTATTTTTTAAGTATGTACGAAATTTATGTAGGTAAAATAAACAGAAAAACAATTTTTTTTTTAAATATTTATTTATTTATATTGCTATTTACAACTGTACATTATAATACATTTAGTAAATCTGATCTAAGTTAAATTGGAGTGTTACAGGCGTGTAGAGAAACTACCCATTGCTAGCACTCTAATGACATTTTACATTAGCTGGTCTCGTGGTCATCTTCTTTTCAGGCACCTCGGGGATTGTCAGGAATGGAAGAGGATGCATGATTAGAAACTAGGGGGTTTGAGTGGTTAGAGAGTTTATAATGGAAGGAGTGATATCTGGTTCGGGAACAGTTATAGTGAACAGTTAAAACGTTGGTAATATATTTCATCCTCAACAATAAGTATAAGGATAGATGGCCACAAATCTTCTTTTGTTAAAAATAACTAGAGAATGTTATGCAGTATCCTTATACTTATGTTTGAGGATGAAATATATTACCAACGTTTTAACTGTTCACTATAAATATCTGTCCAAAAATGAAAGATAGCTAACATTACTTGTAATGTACCGAACTAAACCATAAACCCGAAACAGAACTTATAGTTTTCAAGTAAATTCCTCTCCGAAGAGGGAATATATCCTATACATTCCCAACAAACTGTATATAATTTAATACAATAAACAGCTTACAGCTGGAATCTAAGTTATTAAATATAGTTCAGTGAACAGTAAGGGAAACATATTGCTACAAATTATTTATTCATCAAAACTTATCATTACTTTAAGGACTTAAAGACAATAAAATGCCAAGATATTCAAGTATATAAACTACTTAAATAGTTTTCCCAAATAATAGGGGTATTTATGATGTTGCATTAAATGTAAAATGTTTTACCATGTTAAATGTTATAAGTATAAGATTGTGAGCAGCCCTATTTAAAGTCATATTAAATGCTAAATGCATAAAAGCTCCTAGCGGATTTTTTGAGCAACTTGTTTTATAACCTTTCCTTCCAAAACTTATTGTTATTGTTTAGTTCTGAGTTTTGATTAAAGTAATTTATAACGTCATACCTAAATTAAGTGAAAAGTGGAAGTTGTGTGAAAGTTTGGCTACTGAGTGCCTTGTTTATCTTCTGGCTTGTGAGGAAGAGAATAAAGATGAGCTAATTGACAACTGTCGTTACATTATTATTATTGCCATCCATTGCTTTATTAGTTATAAAAATATCCAATACAATACTAACACAAAAACAGACTGCGTGCAAGTCACCTAACACAACAAAAAAATGATGAGCTCAGTTGCTTTGTTTCGTGACGTCATTCTCCATCTAACAAACCTAGTAACAGACTCTTAATAACCATTTTAAATGTTAAATCGTAAAGTCGGTAAAATCGTTTAACATGGTAAAATATAGAAGTATTACTCCATTTAACATGTTAAACCAAAGATCATGAATAACTCTAATGACGAAGGACATTATTAGATAATTCATATCTAATCTATTTTAGTATTTTTATCTTTAATTAATTTAGTTTTTTTTCTTATACTCACTAGGGATTTCTGTTACAACACTGTTTCCTCTAGCAAAAAGCAATGGAGAGATATACATATAATGTTAATTGTCTACCTACCTTTTTTTTCTATATATACTCTGGTATATAGATTTTAAAAGGGTATATATTTTTTTTAACCCTATCGCCAAAATAAAAAATTCTCCAAATTGTTACACGATGACTATATTAAATTAATTATTATTATTGTTTTCTTGCCGCAAAGTCCAATTCAAACTTTCTTCTTTTTTTTTTTTTTCTATTATAGTTTTGTATATTAACCTCCTCAATGTCTCATATGCTCCCCATTTGGCCAGAACCAGAAACGTATCCTTCTATGATAAATGTGTACCAAAGATATTATTGTAGACAAGGATTTCTTTCTCAACCTTGGTCACTCTATTGACAATTCCCAAGCTAGTAGGGTTATCCCAAACTAACCACAGTCTACGTTATAATCTATAAAAAAATAATAATATAAATCTATACCTAAACCTACAGACTGCCCTACAGTTTCATTTAATGATGTTACTCTTACCCTTGTCGAACAGATCCGTTACCTTGGACTACATTTGGACAAGCGATTAACCTGGAATCCTCACACCAGACTGAAAAGACAGGAAACTGCACGTCGATTTCGACTATTGCAACATTACAGCACTTACTAGACAAACGGTCTAAACTTCCAACACATTACAAAAGACTGATCTACATGACTGTAATAAGGCCAATCTGGACATATGGAGTTGAGCTTTGGGGCTCCACTAAACCTTCGAATTCCTCTCGTATACAATCCTTACAATCCAAAATCCTTCATAAAATCCTCAATGCTCCTTACTTTGTCACAAATAAAATCATACATAAAGACCTTAATGTTCCCTATGTAACCGATCTAGCCCGAACCAGATATCATTCCTTCCATTATAAACTCTCTAACCACTCAAACCTAATCTAATCTTGCATCCTCTTCCATTCCTGACAATCCTCCGAGACGCCTGAAAAGAAGATGGCCACGAGACCAGCTAATGTAAAATGTCATTAGAGTGGTCAATGGGTAGTTTCTCTACACGCCTGTAACACTCCAATTTAACTTAGATCAGATCTACTAAATGTATTATAATTTACAGTTGTAAATAGCAATAAATAAATATTAAAAAAAAAAAAAAAAATCTATACCACTCCAACTTATGAATGGTGAGGAGTGCAGTAGTTTCTAAGGAAGTACTGCTGGTAGACCAGCGGTTGTGCAAGGAGGTGATTTGGTCAGAATCGCGCTAGACCACCAGATTTTTCCCCTGTTAAGGATGCTCACTTTCGGTGGACTCCGGAGGGCTATACTATGCGTATATTCGAGTTACACCACGCATCGAATACAAAATAAATATTTTTTTCATTTTTGAGCTTTGCCACTATTCACAGCAGCGAAACACAGCTCTTCCTTCCTCTTGAAGCTTGACAATAACTGTTATTGATGCTTTCCGCTACAAAGATACGATACGCATTAGAAAGCTGAAGAAGATGGTTTCTGTTCCATTGTTCTCCGAATCAAAGCCTGATTAATTCCGTATCATCGTCATTGATTATCGATGAATAGTCAAAAAGCATTGTGTAACGAGAAGATGACACGGTATCCTTTTCTATTCTTGCTCCTACGTGCTCCTTTTAGAGCCACGGCAGGCCGGCAAGGTTCTTTCTCTGGCTTCTATATCTAATTTATTTTTTTTTATTTATTTATTGATATTTACAACTGTATATAAATACATCAAGTAAATTTGAGGAAATCATAATGGTATGGTACAAGCATGTAGAGAAACTACCCGATGGTAGCACTCTAAAAACATTTTTACAATATAAGGTCTCGGGGCCATCTTCTTTTCAGACACATCGGAGGATTGTCCGGAATAAAAGAGGAAGCAAGATTAGAAACTAATGGGTTTGAGTGTTAAGGGAGTTTGTAATGTAAGGATTGATATCTGGTTCGGGCTAGATCGGTTATAAATGGAACATTAAGGTCTTTGTGGTTGATTTTATTTGTGACAAAGTAGGGAGCATTAAGGATTTTACGAAGGATTGTAAGGACTGGATACGAGAGGAATTCGAAGGTTTAGTGGAGCCCCAAAGCTCAACGCCGTATGTCCAGATAGGAATATAATTGTCATGTAAATCAGTCTTTTTCTTCAATTTTTAAGTGCTATATTTATAGTATTCTTGTTATAGTACTAAAGAGGTCAGGAATATTTCATGATATGAAGACTATTAGTATAGGTAAATAGAATTATGTTAGTGTGATTGCGGTAAGGAGGATCGTGCTAGCCAATGAATCAGTGCTGAAACATCACAAATATATTAAAATGTATATATAATGTAAAACTGTCATAAAAATTTTTATCGTCCAGTTCGTAGTTTTTCTAACTGTTCAGAATTTAAGTTTTCTGTTCGGTGGGAGAGTAAATAAAATATTACACGAAGATCACTGAAAACTTTTATATATAATGTGGTCCTAATGATTTTCCTCAATTATTTTGATTTATATTTACTAATTACCTCAGGGTAGTATCCTTGGTCCTATCCTTTATACAATCTTCACAGCTGACATCCCAACCCATCCTTACACTATCCTCACAACGTATGCCGATGACACATGTCTTTTGTCAGTGAACAATGATCCTTACATTGTATCCCAAACCCTCCAATCCCACATCACCACCCTTGAAGAATGGTGCCAAAATTGGAGGATTAAAATTAATTCCAATAAATTCCACCAAATAACATTCACCCTTCGTCGTAAACCCATGACCTCTTGCCCTACAGTATCCTTCATTAATACGCCACTTATTCCTGTCGAACAAATCCGTTACTTAGGACAACATCTCGACAAACGACTGACATAGAATCCTCACACAAGACTAAAAAGACAAGAAACTGCTCGTCGATTCCGACTATTACAACATTTACTAGACAAACGGTCTAAATTGCCAATCCATTACAAAAGACTGATCTACATGACAGTTATTAGGCCTATATGGACATACGGAGTTGAGCTTTGGGGCTTCACCAAACCATCAAATTCCTCCCGAATCCAATCCTTACAGTTCAAAATCCTTCGTAAAATCCTTAATGCTCCTTACTTTGCCACAAATCAAGCTATCAATCAGGACCTCAATGTCCCATATGTTGCCGATTTGGCCAGAACCAGATACCATTCCTTCCACAATAAACTTCCCAAACACCAAAATCCACTTGTTTCTAGCCTAGCTTCTCCTTCATTACCTAATAATCCTCCTAGGCGTCTGAAAAGAAGATGGCCTCCAGATCTTCTCCTCTAGAAATTTTATTGGAGTTCTACCAATGGGTAGATTCTCCACATGTTTGTATCATGTCACTATGTCACCTACAGCAAATTTACTTATATATTTTTTATACAGTTGTAAATAACAATAAATAAATATTTACTAATTAAAAATTAAAACTGACAACGAAACTGGATTCTGGCCTCCTCAAGTATCTCCCGCCAGTTTAATCGGTCAAGTGCAGCTGCCCTCCAATCCCTCACTCCGAACTGGGTCCTCGAATCCTCTTCAACACCATCCAACCATCGGAGCTTCGAGCGGCCCCTCGGCCGTGTTCCATGTAGGCGCTCATTGAGTAGTTTATTTGGGATCTCATCAGTCCCCATCCTTGCCACATGGCCTGCCCAGCGCAGCCTACCAATTCTCACAACTTTTCCAACATTAAGCTCACCAATTAACAAGTAGACTTCCCTGTTCGTGCGTCTTCTCCAAGCTGAACCATCCTTTAGATGCGTCTGAGTATCTCTCTCTCAAATGTTTGAAGATCCTTTCATCGAATTTTAAAATTGCTAAAGTTTCCGAGACGTGAATCGTACTGGTCGAATTAGCATTTTATATAATCTAGTTTTTGTAGATCTTCATAGTGAGCTACTACCTAAGTGCCGACGCAGTCCAAAATAACACCTATTGGTCGTGGCTATTCTTCTCCTTATCTCTGCCGAAACGTCATCGGTGGTAGTGACTTGTGAACCAGATATCAATCTATTAAAAACTGCCTAACCACCCAAACCCACTATTTCTAACCTTGCTTCCTCTTCCAATTCTCTGAGGCGCCTAAAAAGAAGATGGCCTCGAGATCTAATTATGTAAAAAGTTATTAGAGTGCTACTAATGTTTCTCAACACACCCGTATCATATCATTATGATCTAACATCAAATATACTAGATGTATTATTATGTAAATACAGTTGTAAATGTCAAATAATTAATTTTTTTTTATTATTACTTAGCAATATATTTGTTCAAATTACTACTGAATATTAGTTAGAATGAATATATATTTCCATACATAGATGCGCCTCTCACAAAGTTGGATAAGCTTTGTAGGAACACGAAGATGACGATTATCTAGTCGTACGTACTATGATAAGTGAAACCGGGAATATTAAGTGATTAGAGAAAGCAATATACAATGAAATACAAAAAATTGAAATTCCATTATGAAAACATTCACTTGTCTTTTTCCTTTTTTAATTATATTTAAAATCCTGTTAATATTAATTCTATTTCCTAAGCAAATGTTTCCTTTGCCCACAGAGGAGCTGCATGGGAAGACGCCTTTCTGGAAGCCGTCGGGAAGGCTGAGGAATCCGGTAGGTTCGAGTACATCAGCACCGCAAGGTTTGCATCTCGTACCCTCGACATCGAGCTGGAACGGAACACTCAATCAGTCGTCCCCTACTTCGGCTCCACCTTCATCATCATGGCCGTCTTCTCCACCCTGACCTGCATGATGGCCGACTGGGTGCGGAGCAAGCCCCTTCTTGGAGTACTTGGCAATGTTTCCGCAGCTATGGGTACCTTGGCCGGGTTCGGGCTGGCGGTGTACCTAGGCATCGACTTTATCGGGATCAACTTGGTCTCCCCTCTTCTTATGTGCAGTGAGTAATACTTAAAATAATTAATATATAGTAAATATAAATTATATTTATAATTAACTGTAGATAGCAGTAAGATAATGATGATACATCTAAAATCCATCTCACAAAAAAATTATTTACGAATTAAAGAGATATAAGTTATCTAGAAGTTCCTGAGAAATGCATTTATCGCACTTTATTGTTCTTAAAACCAATTCCAATGAATTTCCGAAAGATTGGTACTAAATATTAAATACTGATTTAGATTATGAGACTTGAAGAGGTAAAATTTATTTGTTATATATGTAATACAATGTTAAACTGTGTTAAATGGAAGTAGTTGTTTTAAATTGAGAAATATTTCCTTCTTTTGAAATATTAAACCATGTAACGTGTAACTAAAACCATGTAACTAAAACCATATAATTAAACCATGTTTAACATGGTTGAGAGTATGTTAATAGGTCTGTTAAATGGAGATGACGTCACACAACTGACCGCCTGAGCTCCAAATTATTTTGTTTGTCTGTTGTCCTTTTGATAGGTTAGTTGCTCGTAGTTCGTGTTTGGTGTATTATTTTAGGCGCTTTTGAACTCTAATAAAGTAATGGATAAAAATAATAATGAAGTAATGAAAAAAAACTAGGAGATGAAACCAGAAACATGTGAGGTAAAGGAAAGATAATGTGATGAAGCCGTAGGATATTTTATTATCTCATTAATATGAAAAGGTTGCAAAATAAGTTGCCCAGAAAATCTCCCCCCAGGAGCTCCTCTGCATTTAACATATAACATGGACTTTAAATTAGGCTACTCACAATCCTATACTTTTACTCTGGACTCCAGGGCACTCAGGAACACCAGGAAATGAGGCAGCGGATAAAGAGACTGCTACAATGAATGTTCCACCACTCCAAATTTACGAGCCGAAAGACATGAAGGCATTTTTAAGGAACAGAATCCGTAAAAATTGGGAATCAATGTGGGCTGACGTACCACTCACCAATAAACTAAGAAATGTTAAAAAACAAAAAAAAGACACAAAAGTGGACAAGTGCCATAAGGGGAAACAGAAGAGAAGAAGTGGTTGTTGCAAGAGTAAGAATAGGACATTCCAAATTAACACACCTCCAGTTAATCACAAAAGAGGACCAACCTATATGCCAAACCTGTCAGTCCCCATTATCCCATTAAAGCTTATAATTGAATTGAATTGAATTGAATGCTCATCATTTCGTCAAACCTTCGAAAATAATAAAATTCCTCGTACCAGAGAATTGGCCCTTAAAGACTCAGCAGAATCCATAGACAAAATTTCTGAAGAAACTCAATTTTATACTAAAATATAATCCACCAATATCGACCAGTGTAAAAAGGAAATAGTCTACATTCAACTATCAAATGTCAAAGACAAGAAGATATATAAAGTAAAAAGGGTGTAAATAAAATAAAATAACCTAGATGTTGATCGCCCTGAATAAAAATCTAATCTAATCCTTCCCTATTCCGTCAGTCTACTCGTGTACCTCAGGGTAGTATCCTTGGTCCTATTCTTTATACAGTTTTCACAGCTGACATTCCAACCCATCCTAACACAATCCTCACCACGTATGCCGATGACACATGTCTATTGTCAGTGAACAATGATCCTTACATTGTATCCCA